>NC_069506.1:354228692-354436192 GCF_027579735.1 Bombina bombina | reverse complement strand
TACCGGCGCAAGTTTAGAGGCCTGCGCAAGCCAGAAAGAGATTCACATGCAGAGTGGGCCCACAAGCTGGATCAAGCATCTCAAGGGTGGATACAGGCCAGCCAAGCTACCACCATGGAAGAATTGCGACAACTGATGCTGTTGGAGCAATTCTTTAACGGCTTGTCCCCAGAAGCCCAAGAATGGGTGAGAGATCGAAAAACCCTCACCTTAACCGAAGCAGCCAGATTAGCAGACAAGCATTTTGATGCCAGGAGGCACCATGGACTACAGCCTAACAACCCCACAGCGGCACCTTTTCACCCAGCCCCAGGGAATCCACCACCACCTCACGATACAACGGACGGGCGAATATACAATGCCACACCTGCAAGCAGTGGGGACATATGGCACGTGAGTGCACCCAAAATCGGAGCAGACAAGCTTGGAACCAGGTCAGACAGAACCTGGCCCCAAGGGCAGCTGCTCACCATTACCAAACGGAGCCAGCCGCTCATGAGGTGTTGAGCACCCAAGCCGAGGAACCCCTGGGAATTCTGCATGAGGTGATGTCGGTCCGGGCCACCGATAACCGGCAACATCACCGCCAGCTGGTGACCGTAGAGGGGAAGGAGGTCCAGGGACTTCAGGATTCGGGAGCTACTTTAACCCTGATAGCTCCCCATTTGGTGCCGGATACAGCACACACTGGCGGATCCATGGCAGTACGAGGGGCAGGGGGAGCGGTATACCGATTGCCCACTGCTAGAGTGGAGTACAGACCCCCAGTCACCCCAGCAGCTGCCAGTTACCAGCCCCCGGCGCACCGCTATACCACACGGCCTCCGGCCACGAACTACCCTCAGAGAGCCCGGTTCAATTTGTGGGGCTACTCACAACCTATTCGGTGCTTTGGATGTAAGCAACTAGGGCACAAAAGACCAGAGTGTCCCCTAAACGCAGCGAATCAAGCACAGTCCTGGAGAAGACCCGCCGGCAGAATCCCACATAATCCTCAGCCTGCGGCCCGCTACGTAGAGGCGCCAGAATGCTGGGGCAGCCTACATGAAGCAGACCCCGTGCAAGCTGCCCACCGGAATAACCGGCAACGGGTTAAAGTGAATGGGAAGGAGGTCAGTGGTCTACGGGATACTGGTGCTACCATGACCTTGCTTCAAGAGAACTTGGTGTCTGAGAAACAGCACACTGGAGACACTGTGGCTGTGAGGGTAGCAGGGGGCACTGTGTTCCGCCTACCTGTTGCCAGGGTACATTTGGATTGGGGAGTGGGCGCTAGACCTGTGAATGTGGGGGTCAAGAAGGACTTACCTGCTGATGTTCTCCTTGGAAATTACTTGGCCCCCCTTGTTTCTGCCTATGCTCCCATGGGTCCCGCTGATGTTAACCCTGTGACTACCCAAGCCCAGTCCCTCCGGGAAGAGGTACATTTTAACCGTGGTGGACTACGCCACTAGGTACCCCGAGACCATTGCTCTCTCCAACATCCATGCAGAGACGGTAGCTGAAGCCTTAATAAAAATATTTTCCCGGGTAGGGTTCCCCCAGGAGATAATATCGGATAGGGGCAGCCAGTTTACCGCAGAGGTGACCCAACAACTAAAGACTGCTCTAACTAATGCGCCTGTATTTGCTGCACCCGATCCCACTGAAAGATTTCTTGTTCACACAGACGCTTCGATGTTTGGAGTGGGGGCAGTGCTGAGCCAAGTTGGAGCAGATGGCGGAGAACACCCCGTAGCTTACTTGAGCCGAAAGTTGTTGCCCCGTGAAGTAAGCTATGCCGCCATCGAAAAAGAATGCCTGGCCGTGGTGGGGACCCTCAAAAAGTTGCAGCCGTACCTGTATGGACAACCTTTTTCCTTACTCACAGATCACAACCCGTTGGTGTGGCTGAACCGTGTGGCCGGAGACAATGCCAGGCTGCTGCGCTGGAGTTTGGCGCTGCAGCCCTTCAACTTTACAATCCATTACCGCCCAGGGAAACAAAACGGTAACGCAGATGGGTTGTCCAGACAAACTGAACTTGAAAAGTGATCTGTGAGTACTTCCCCGGACATCCCCAAGCTGATCCGTTGGGATCAGACTGTGTATGCCGGCTTGGTTCTGGGGGAGCATTGTGGCAAACCTAGCCACTTCTGGACTATAATGTAAGAAAGGTTGTCTATAGGCTGTTTTGTGTGCTATGTAGATGTGACAGACCCTTTTATCAGTACTGAAGGAGTTAACTGTGTTCAGCTTTAAGAAACTATTCTTGAACGACAAGGTTACTAGCCTCAGCTATTGTGCACTGTCATTAAAGTTAGTGATAAACAGTCCATTGTTTAATCACCCTCAGAGAGCAGACGCCTAGGTGATAAGAAAAGCCAAATGTGTCTTGTGTTTAAGTTGTTATCTGCCTAAGTAAAGTAATGTGATTCTATTGTGGCCTGTCCAAGGGTGTGGTCCCTTCATCTAATGTACAACATTCTTTCAACCCCCCATCTGGGGGGTCAGACCTGCATAAATACTAGGCATAGCCTTTTAATAAATGTCATTCTGTTTTAAACCTGAAAACTGGCTGGGTTGTGAGTTGCTGATCCCATATTCAGGACATTGTTCATCTGGTGTTAACCCTTGGTATCCTGTTGGTACCGTAACATATATATTTTAGATTTGTATAGGTTGAACTCAATGGACTTCGGTCTTTTTTCAACCTCATCTACTATGTTACTATGTTACTATGTTTATTTGAAATGCAAGAATATAAGTTTAGATGCTGGCCCATTTTTGGTGAACAACCTGGGTTGTTCTTGCTGATTGGTGGATAAATTCACCCACCAATAAACAAGTGCTGTCCAGGATCTGAACCAAAAAATAGCTTAGATGCCTTCTTTTTCAAATAAAGATAGCAAGAGAACGAAGAAAAATTGTTAATAGGATAAGGTGACCAGATTTTTAAAATGAAATCCGGGGACATTTTTTTTTAACCACTTAAATTATATTTTGCCCCTACAATCATCACTTGCAAAATTATCCGGCCAGGTAAATTCCCACTTATGTGTGTAATCCCTGCTTTGTTCTCCTCAAAAAAGAAAACTAGTAAAATTTTGAAAGCCGGGGTATTTCACACATTGCTTCCCTATCTTCTACCACCAGTCCAAGCAGCATGATCAATTAATCGAGGTTGAGTATTCCAGGCCTGTATAATCCCAGCTCAAACACCTACATAAAAAAGTTACCTCTTGATAATCTTATTGTTTGATAGAGAACTAGAATTCCTTTTTTTCTAAAAAACATGGGTAAAAATGTGAAACGAATACTATAAAATACTGTTACAAGCAACGCAGTACCCTTTCGGTTTTTAACACGCATGCGTTACTCAAAGCACACTGAGCAAGGAGTCCACGCCTGGTTTCCCCCATCACCCATAGGGAGACTTTCCCAGGGTCATATTAATTTGCATATGAAGAGAGAAGCGCTCTACCAGGAATGAACAACAGCTCATCAGCTAGTTCTTTGGCGATTTACCACCCGGAAGCAGCCTCTTTTAGACAAGTGTGATTTTCACAAAAGAAAACTGTCCTGAAGAATATCAGTCTGATCCCACCAAGTAAGGTCAGTCCAGCCCCGAAATACCAGGCAATTCTCCTCTGAACAAGGAACATGACAACCCCAGATGATCAAATGATCGTTTCGTCCTCCTTTGGGCCTCGTCAGTGAGGTGCAGCCACATTCCTCTAAGCACACTGAGCAAGGAGTCCACGTCTGGTTTCCCCCATCACCCATAGGGAGACTTCCCCAGGGTCATATTAATTTGCATACGAAGAGAGAAGCGCTCTACCAGAAACGAACAACAGCTTATCAGCTAGTTCTTTGGTGATTTACCACCCTGAAGCAGCCTCTTTGAGACTGGCAGACTGCTTCTCTTTCTGTTTTGCATACATAAATATGACCCTGGGAATAGTCTCCCTAAGGATGATGGGGGAAACCAGACGTGGACTCCTTGCCCAATGTGCTTTGAGGGATATGGCTGCACCTCACTGACGAGGCCCAAAAGGAGGCTGAAACGATCGTCTGGGGTTGTCATGTTCCTTGTTCAGAGGAGAATTGCCTGGTATTTCAGGGCTGTACTGACCATGTTGGCAGGATCAGACTGATATACTACAGGAAAGTTTTCCTCTGTGAAAAGCACAATTGGGCAAATAGAAGCTACTACCATGTGGCAACTGGGCCATAGAACAAGCTATTGATGCTGCTGTTCGTTCCTGGCAGACTGCTTCTCATTCTGTTTTGCATATGTAAATATGACCCTGGGGATTGTCTCCCTAAGGGTGATGGGGGAAACCAGATGTGGACTTCTTGCCCAATGTGCTTAGAGGGATATGGCTGCACCTCACTGATGAGGCCCAAAGGAGGCCAAAACGATCGTCTGGGGTTGTCATGTTCCTTGTTCAGAGGAGAATTGCCTGGTATTTCAGGGCTGTACTGACCATGTCGGCAGGATCAGACTGATATACTACAGGAAAGTTTTCCTCTGTGAAAAGCACAATTGGGCAGAAAGAAGCTACTCCCAGGTGGCAACCGGGCCATAGAACAAGCTATTGATGCTGCTGTTTGTTCCTGGCAGACTGCTTCTCTTTCTGTTTTCCATTGCGCCTGCACATATATAACATGCTTCCACTATTAACTAAACACTAACAACCAATAAAAACTTATCTTGCACCTTTGAGCCCTTGCAAAGCGGGGCTGGCAACCCCATGCAGCACCTCACAATCTATATAGAGAGGGGTCCAAAGCTTTTAGCTTCAGTTGCGCTGTGAGCACCAGAGGTGAAGTATCCTGGGAAAGTGGAACTACTGCTGTAGCTGTACGCAACTACTCAGTGTCTAAAACAGATAAATCTATCAACTTGCCACCTCTAACATGCACGGGACTATGACCTTCTTCTCAGGGACATTTTCGGGGACAGTCTCCTCAATCCGGGGACTGTCCCCCGGGACTGTCCCCTAAAATCGGGGACATCTGGTCACCCCATAATAGGAGTAAGTTAGAATGTTGCTTAAAATTGCATGCTCCATCTGAATCACAAAAGAAAAGATTTGGGTTCAGTGTCCCTTTAAATAGATTACTTTATACCAATCTATTTTTTTTAACTCTGTTTAAAATGTTAGTTATTTCAGATTTAGGACCCCATGATCAAAAGTTTGCAAGTAAAAACGTGAAAAACCATATTTAGCCTCTCAGGGACAGCGCCTTGAGACCCTTACGGGTGAATAGCCGCGCTTTACAAGAACCCAATAGATAGATAGATAGATAGATGATAGATAGATAGATAGATAGATAGATAGACAGTCTTCGTGCAATTATCAAAAGGCTGTCCCTGCGAGTGGCGAGATGACTGCTTTAGAAATAATGAGAGTTCTCTGCTATGTACAGGTTTGCAATGGAGGACAAAGTACACAGAAAGAAGCCAGCGTATATTTAATATTACATCTAATACAAATCAAAGTAAACTGATTTCAGTGCAATGTACCTTAAATTCGCTGTTATTTTTGTTTGCATAGCTTTTCCTTTCAGAGTAATTAGTGTTTTAAGTATTTTGATAAAAGTTTGCCACTTTCTAAGTTGCGAGAAAAACATTGAGATCTGTAGGCAGGGCCAGGCTCAAGACATTGTGCTGCGTGGGTCTGAGAAGGAAATGACGCTACCCCAATAGCAGGGCCGGGCTCAAGACATTGTGCTGCCTGGGTCTGAGAAAGAAATGACGCTACCCCAATAGCAGGGCCGGGCTCAAGACATTGTGCTGCCTGGGTCTGAGAAAGAAATGACGCTACCCCAATAGCAGGGCTGGGCTCAAGACATTGTGCTGCCTGGGTCTGAGAAAGAAATGACGCTACCCCAGTAGTACCATTACTGATTAGCATATCAACTTACTAGCATGGTCGCTGACCTTCCTAATCCTGCCTAACTGCATGCATGCTACCAATGCTTATACATAATTGCACAATAAGTGGGAAAGAAGTCAGGGAAGAGATGCACTTGTAATCACCTTGAATGTTACCCCTGACTGGTTCTGTGTCTTTGTCCATGATGAGGGTAGGCTGCTGGGAGCCTGCATAACCAGGGGACAGGAGTGATCGGAGTCTGACAGTGACTGACTCAGTCACTGGAGTGCAGCCCCTTGTCAAGTGCTGCCTGGGTCCATTAGACCCACTTGGTCCCATGGTTGAGCCGGCCCTGTCTGTAGGGTCAGAAATGTTTAGATGATTATGCTCGGATTAGAAAGAAAATTTCATACACACCCATCAAACCAAAAATGGGCCGGCTCTTAAAGTGAATGTCAATTTTGATGAATTAGTGCCCGGTTTTTAATAATCCTATTAAAAACAAGGGCACTTTAATTTATCAAAATTGACATTTCACTGCTTTCTTCAAAAACTTACCTTTTAAATTGTGGCAGCCCCTCCAGCACTTCCTCCGCTCGTCGCAAGCCGTCTTCGCGGGTCCAAAATGACGAATATGGCTTCCTCCAATCACGGCGTAGCATCAGGCCAAGATTCCCCCAGGGGGGGGGGGGGCGTGATTGGAGTAAGCCGGATTCGTCATTTCTGACGTCTGCAGAGGCTACCGACGGCTGTGGGAATCGCTGGAACGGCTGCCAGAATGAAAAGGTATGTTTTTGAAGAAAAAGAGTGAAATGTCAATTATATAGGATTATTAAAAACCGGGCACTTATTCATCAAAATTGACATTCACTTTAAGACTTTACATTCCTGATTTTTAAATAAAGATAGTAAGATAACGAAGAACAATTGATAATAGCAGTAAAGTAGAAAGTTGCTTAAAATTGCACGCTCTATCTGAATCGTGAAAGAAAATAATTTGGGTTTAGTGTCAAATTTTGACCGGATGTCCTTTTAAAGTCAAAATCTAATCCTCATTAAATGTTATAAAAAAAAGCAAACAATGCTGCAATATACATTTGTATTAATTTGCTGTCATAATAACATCTGTACTAACTAGCCACAGCAATGAGACAAGGGACATGAATTCCAAAGGGCATTTCAAGTAGTGTATATGAAGTACTCTTGATTTGTAAAACCTTGTATATTGTGCTAAAATGACAATGTTAAATGACTGATCTTTTGTCATGAAGTCTTTTACTGCAGATATATGCTAGGTTTATGTTGTGGGTATGTGTGGCTGTGTCTCTAAATATACTGCAGATATATGCTATGTTTATGTTGTGGGTATGTGTGTCTGTGTCTATATATATACTGCAGATATATGCTATGTTTATGTTGTGGGTATGTGTGTCTGTGTCTATATATACTGCAGATATATGCTATGTTTATGCTGTGGGTATGTGTGTCTGTGTCTCTATATAGATATATGCTATGTTTATGCTGTGGGTATGTGTGTCTGTGTCTCTATATATACTGCGGATATATGCTATGTTTATGTTGTGGGTATGTGTGTCTGTGTCTCTATATATACTGCAGATATATGCTATGTTTATGTTGTGAGTATGTGTGCCTGTGTCTCTATATATACTGCATATATATGCTATGTTTATGTTGTGGGTATGTGTGTCTGTGTCTATATATATTGCAGATATATGCTATGTTTATGTTGTGGGTATGTGTGTCTGTGTCTCTATATATACTGCAGATATATGCTATGTTTATGTTGTGGGTATGTGTGTCTGTGTCTCTATATATACTGCAGATATATGCTATGTTTATGTTGTGGGTATGTGTGTTTGTGTCTCTATATATACTGCAGATATATGCTATGTTTATGTTGTGGGTATGTGTGTTTGTGTCTCTATATATACTGCAGATATATGCTAGGTTTATGTTGTGGGTATGTGTGTCTGTGTCTCTATATAGATATATGCTATGTTTATGTTGTGGGTATGTGTGTCTGTGTCTCTATATATACTGCAGATATATGCTATGTTTATGTTGTGGGTATGTGTGTCTGTGTCTCTATATAGATATATGCTATGTTTATGTTGTGGGTATGTGTGTCTGTGTCTCTATATATACTGCAGATATATGCTATGTTTATGTTGTGGGTATGTGTGTCTGTGTCTCTATATATACTGCAGATATATGCTATGTTTATGTTGTGGGTATGTGTGTTTGTGTCTCTATATATACTGCAGATATATGCTATGTTTATGTTGTGGGTATGTGTGTTTGTGTCTCTATATATACTGCAGATATATGCTAGGTTTATGTTGTGGGTATGTGTGTCTGTGTCTCTATATAGATATATGCTATGTTTATGTTGTGGGTATGTGTGTCTGTGTCTCTATATATACTGCAGATATATGCTATGTTTATGTTGTGGGTATGTGTGTCTGTGTCTCTATATAGATATATGCTATGTTTATGTTGTGGGTATGTGTGTCTGTGACTCTATATATACTGCAGATATATGCTATGTTTATGTTGTGGGTATGTGTGTCTGTGTCTCTATATATACTGCAGATATATGCTATGTTTATGTTGTGGGTATGTGTGTCTGTGTCTCTATATAGATATATGCTATGTTTATGCTGTGGGTATGTGTGTCTGTGTCTCTATATAGATATATGCTATGTTTATGCTGTGGGTATGTGTGTCTGTGTCACTATATATACTGCAGATATATGCTATGTTTATGTTGTGGGTATGTGTGTCTGTGTCTATATATACTGCAGATATATGCTATGTTTATGCTGTGGGTATGTGTGTCTGTGTCTCTATATAGATATATGCTATGTTTATGCTGTGGGTATGTGTGTCTGTGTCTCTATATATACTGCAGATATATGCTATGTTTATGTTGTGAGTATGTGTGCCTGTGTCTCTATATATACTGCATATATATGCTATGTTTATGTTGTGGGTATGTGTGTCTGTGTCTATATATACTGCAGATATATGCTATGTTTATGTTGTGGGTATGTGTGTCTGTGTCTCTATATATACTGCAGATATATGCTATGTTTATGCTGTGGGTATGTGTGGCTGTGTCTCTATATATACTGCAGATATATGCTATGTTTATGTTGTGGGTATGTGTGTCTGTGTCTCTATATATACTGCAGATATATGCTATGTTTATGCTGTGGGTATGTGTGTCTGTGTCTCTATATATACTGCAGATATATGCTATGTTTATGCTGTGGGTATGTATGTCTGTGTCTCTATATATACTGCAGATATATGCTATGTTTATGTTGTGGGTATGTGTGTCTGTGTCTCTATATATATATATGCTATGTTTATGTTGTGGGTATGTGTGTCTGTGTCTCTATATATACTGCAGATATATGCTATGTTTATGTTGTGGGTATGTGTGTCTGTGTCTCTATATATACTGCAGATATATGCTATGTTTATGTTGTGGGTATGTGTGTCTGTGTCTATATATACTGCAGATATATGCTATGTTTATGCTGTGGGTATGTGTGTCTATGTCTCTATATAGATATATGCTATGTTTATGCTGTGGGTATGTGTGTCTGTGTCACTATATATACTGCAGATATATGCTATGTTTATGCTGTGGGTATGTGTGTCTGTGTCTCTATATAGATATATGCTATGTTTATGCTGTGGGTATGTGTGTCTGTGTCACTATATATACTGCAGATATATGCTATGTTTATGTTGTGGGTATGTGTGTCTGTGTCTCTAAATATACTGCAGATATATGCTATGTTTATGTTGTGAGTATGTGTGTCTGTGTCTCTATATATACTGCAGATATGTGCTATGTTTATGCTGTGGGTATGTGTGTCTGTGTCTCTATATAGATATATGCTATGTTTATGCTGTGGGTTTGTGTGTCTGTGTCTCTATATATACTGCAGATATATGGTAGGTTTATGTTGTGGGTATGTGTGTCTGTGTCTCTATATAGATATATGCTATGTTTATGCTGTGGGTATGTGTGTCTGTGTCTCTATATATACTGCAGATATATGCTATGTTTATGTTGTGGGTATGTGTGTCTGTGTCTCTATATATACTGCAGATATATGCTATGTTTATGTTGTGGGTATGTGTGGCTGTGTCTCTATATATACTGCAGATATATGCTATGTTTATGTTGTGGGTATGTGTGTCTGTGTCTCTATATATACTGCAGATATATGCTATGTTTATGCTGTGGGTATGTGTGTCTGTGTCTCTATATATACTGCAGATATATGCTATGTTTATGTTGTGGGTATGTGTGTCTGTGTCTCTATATAGATATATGCTATGTTTAAGTTGTGGGTATGTGTGTCTGTGTCTCTATATATACTGCAGATATATGCTATGTTTATGTTGTGTGTCTGTGTGTCTGTGTCTCTATATAGATATATGCTATGTTTAAGTTGTGGGTATGTGTGTCTGTGTCTCTATATATACTGCAGATATATGCTATGTTTATGTTGTGTGTCTGTGTGTCTGTGTCTCTATATAGATATATGCTATGTTTATGCTGTGGGTATGTGTGTCTGTGTCTCTATATATACTGCAGATATATGCTATGTTTATGTTGTGAGTATGTGTGCCTGTGTCTCTATATATACTGCATATATATGCTATGTTTATGTTGTGGGTATGTGTGTCTGTGTCTATATATATTGCAGATATATGCTATGTTTATGTTGTGGGTATGTGTGTCTGTGTCTCTATATATACTGCAGATATATGCTATGTTTATGTTGTGGGTATGTGTGTCTGTGTCTCTATATATACTGCAGATATATGCTATGTTTATGCTGTGGGTATGTGTGTCTGTGTCTCTATATAGATATATGCTATGTTTATGCTGTGGGTATGTGTGTCTGTGTCTCTAAATATACTGCAGATATATGCTATGTTTATGTTGTGAGTATGTGTGTCTGTGTCTCTATATATACTGCAGATATGTGCTATGTTTATGCTGTGGGTATGTGTGTCTGTGTCTCTATATAGATATATGCTATGTTTATGCTGTGGGTTTGTGTGTCTGTGTCTCTATATATACTGCAGATATATGGTAGGTTTATGTTGTGGGTATGTGTGTCTGTGTCTCTATATAGATATATGCTATGTTTATGCTGTGGGTATGTGTGTCTGTGTCTCTATATATACTGCAGATATATGCTATGTTTATGTTGTGGGTATGTGTGTCTGTGTCTCTATATATACTGCAGATATATGCTATGTTTATGTTGTGGGTATGTGTGGCTGTGTCTCTATATATACTGCAGATATATGCTATGTTTATGTTGTGGGTATGTGTGTCTGTGTCTCTATATAGATATATGCTATGTTTAAGTTGTGGGTATGTGTGTCTGTGTCTCTATATATACTGCAGATATATGCTATGTTTATGTTGTGTGTCTGTGTGTCTGTGTCTCTATATAGATATATGCTATGTTTAAGTTGTGGGTATGTGTGTCTGTGTCTCTATATATACTGCAGATATATGCTATGTTTATGTTGTGTGTCTGTGTGTCTGTGTCTCTATATAGATATATGCTATGTTTATGCTGTGGGTATGTGTGTCTGTGTCTCTATATATACTGCAGATATATGCTATGTTTATGTTGTGAGTATGTGTGCCTGTGTCTCTATATATACTGCATATATATGCTATGTTTATGTTGTGGGTATGTGTGTCTGTGTCTATATATATTGCAGATATATGCTATGTTTATGTTGTGGGTATGTGTGTCTGTGTCTCTATATATACTGCAGATATATGCTATGTTTATGTTGTGGTTATGTGTGTCTGTGTCTCTATATATACTGCAGATATATGCTATGTTTATGTTGTGGGTATGTGTGACTGTGTCTCTATATATACTGCAGATATATGCTATGTTTATGCTGTGGGTATGTATGTCTGTGTCTCTATATATACTGCAGATATATGCTATGTTTATGTTGTGGGTATGTGTGTCTGTGTCTCTATATAGATATATGCTATGTTTATGTTGTGGGTATGTGTGTCTGTGTCTCTATATATACTGCAGATATATGCTATGTTTATGTTGTGGGTATGTGTGTCTGTGTCTCTATATATACTGCAGATATATGCTATGTTTATGTTGTGGGTATGTGTGTCTGTGTCTCTATATAGATATATGCTATGTTTATGCTGTGGGTATGTGTGTCTGTGTCTCTATATAGATATATGCTATGTTTATGCTGTGGGTATGTGTGTCTGTGTCACTATATATACTGCAGATATATGCTATGTTTATGTTGTGGGTATGTGTGTCTGTGTCTCTATATAGATATATGCTATGTTTATGCTGTGGGTATGTGTGTCTGTGTCTCTATATAGATATATGCTATGTTTATGCTGTGGGTATGTGTGTCTGTGTCACTATATATACTGCAGATATATGCTATGTTTATGTTGTGAGTATGTGTTTCTGTGTCTCTATATAGATATATGCTATGTTTATGCTGTGTGTTTGTGTGTCTGTGTCTCTATATATACTGCAGATATATGCTATGTTTATGTTGTGGGTATGTGTGTCTGTGTCTCTATATATACTGCAGATATATGCTATGTTTATGTTGTGGGTATGTGTGGCTATGTTTATGTTGTGGGTATGTGTGTCTGTGTCTCTATATATACTGCAGATATATGCTATGTTTATGTTGTGAGTATGTGTGTCTGTGTCTATATATACTGCAGATATATGCTATGTTTATGTTGTGGGTATGTGTGTCTGTGTCTCTATATAGATATATGCTATGTTTATGTTGTGGGTATGTGTGTCTGTGTCTCTATATATACTGCAGATATATGCTATGTTTATGTTGTGTGTCTGTGTGTCTGTGTCTCTATATAGATATATGCTATGTTTATGCTGTGGGTATGTGTGTCTGTGTCTCTATATATACTGCAGATATATGCTATGTTTATGTTGTGAGTATGTGTGCCTGTGTCTCTATATATACTGCATATATATGCTATGTTTATGTTGTGGGTATGTGTGTCTGTGTCTATATATATTGCAGATATATGCTATGTTTATGTTGTGGGTATGTGTGTCTGTGTCTCTATATATACTGCAGATACATGCTATGTTTATGTTGTGGGTATGTGTGTCTGTGTCTCTATATATACTGCAGATATATGCTATGTTTATGTTGTGGGTATGTGTGACTGTGTCTCTATATATACTGCAGATATATGCTATGTTTATGCTGTGGGTATGTGTGTCTGTGTCTCTATATATACTGCAGATATATGCTATGTTTATGATGTGGGTATGTATGTCTGTGTCTCTATATATACTGCAGATATATGCTATGTTTATGTTGTGGGTATGTGTGTCTGTGTCTCTATATAGATATATGCTATGTTTATGTTGTGGGTATGTGTGTCTGTGTCTCTATATATACTGCAGATATATGCTATGTTTATGTTGTGGGTATGTGTGTCTGTGTCTCTATATATACTGCAGATATATGCTATGTTTATGTTGTGGGTATGTGTGTCTGTGTCTCTATATATACTGCAGATATATGCTATGTTTATGTTGTGGGTATGTGTGTCTGTGTCTCTATATAGATATATGCTATGTTTATGCTGTGGGTATGTGTGTCTGTGTCTCTATATAGATATATGCTATGTTTATGCTGTGGGTATGTGTGTCTGTGTCACTATATATACTGCAGATATATGCTATGTTTATGTTGTGGGTATGTGTGTCTGTGTCTATATATACTGCAGATATATGCTATGTTTATGCTGTGGGTATGTGTGTCTGTGTCTCTATATAGATATATGCTATGTTTATGCTGTGGGTATGTGTGTCTGTGTCTCTATATATACTGCAGATATATGCTATGTTTATGTTGTGAGTATGTGTGCCTGTGTCTCTATATATACTGCATATATATGCTATGTTTATGTTGTGGGTATGTGTGTCTGTGTCTATATATACTGCAGATATATGCTATGTTTATGTTGTGGGTATGTGTGTCTATGTCTCTATATATACTGCAGATATATGCTATGTTTATGTTGTGGGTATGTGTGTCTGTGTCTCTATATATACTGCAGATATATGCTATGTTTATGTTGTGGGTATGTGTGTCTGTGTCTCTATATATACTGCAGATATATGATATGTTTATGCTGTGGGTATGTGTGTCTGTGTCTCTATATATACTGCAGATATATGCTATGTTTATGCTGTGGGTATGTATGTCTGTGTCTCTATATATACTGCAGATATATGCTATGTTTATGTTGTGGGTATGTGTGTCTGTGTCTCTATATAGATATATGCTATGTTTATGTTGTGGGTATGTGTGTCTGTGTCTCCATATAGATATATGCTATGTTTATGTTGTGGGTATGTGTGTCTGTGTCTCTATATATACTGCAGATATATGCTATGTTTATGTTGTGGGTATGTGTGTCTGTGTCTCTATATATACTGCAGATATATGCTATGTTTATGTTGTGGGTATGTGTTTTTGTGTCTCTATATATACTGCAGATATATGCTATGTTTATGCTGTGGGTATGTGTGTCTGTGTCTCTATATAGATATATGCTATGTTTATGTTGTGAGTATGTGTGTCTGTGTCTCTATATATACTGCAGATATATGCTATGTTTATGTTGTGGGTATGTGTGTCTGTGTCTCTATATATACTGCAGATATATGCTATGTTTATGCTGTGGGTATGTGTGTGTATCTCTATATAGATATATGCTATGTTTATGTTGTGAGTATGTGTGTCTGTGTCTCTATATATACTGCAGATATATGCTATGTTTATGTTGTGGGTATGTGTGTCTGTGTCTCTATATATACTGCAGATATATGCTATGTTTATGTTGTGGGTATGTGTGTCTGTGTCTCTATATATACTGCAGATATATGCTATGTTTATGTTGTGGGTATGTGTGGCTGTGTCTCTATATATACTGCAGATATATGCTAGGTTTATGTTGTGGGTATGTGTGTCTGTGTCTCTATATAGATATATGCTATGTTTATGCTGTGGGTATGTGTGTCTGTGTCACTATATATACTGCAGATATATGCTATGTTTATGCTGTGGGTATGTGTGTCTGTGTCTCTATATAGATATATGCTATGTTTATGCTGTGGGTATGTGTGTCTGTGTCACTATATATACTGCAGATATATGCTATGTTTATGTTGTGAGTATGTGTGTCTGTGTCTCTATATATACTGTAGATATGTGCTATGTTTATGCTGTGGGTATGTGTGTCTGTGTCTCTATATAGATATATGCTATGTTTATGCTGTGGGTTTGTGTGTCTGTGTCTCTATATATACTGCAGATATATGCTATGTTTATGTTGTGGGTATGTGTGTCTGTGTCTCTATATATACTGCAGATATATGCTATGTTTATGTTGTGTGTCTGTGTGTCTGTGTCTCTATATAGATATATGCTATGTTTATGCTGTGGGTATGTTTGTCTGTGTCTCTATATATACTGCAGATATATGCTATGTTTATGTTGTGAGTATGTGTGTCTGTGTCTCTATATATACTGCAGATATATGCTATGTTTATGTTGTGGGTATGTGTGGCTGTGTCTCTATATATACTGCAGATATATGCTAGGTTTATGTTGTGGGTATGTGTGTCTGTGTCTCTATATAGATATATGCTATGTTTATGCTGTGGGTATGTGTGTCTGTGTCACTATATATACTGCAGATATATGCTATGTTTATGCTGTGGGTATGTGTGTCTGTGTCTCTATATATACTGCAGATATATGCTATGTTTATGTTGTGAGTATGTGTGTCTGTGTCACTATATATACTGCAGATATATGCTATGTTTATGTTGTGGGTATGTGTGTCTGTGTCTCTATATATACTGTAGATATGTGCTATGTTTATGCTGTGGGTATGTGTGTCTGTGTCTCTATATAGATATATGCTATGTTTATGCTGTGGGTTTGTGTGTCTGTGTCTCTATATATACTGCAGATATATGCTATGTTTATGTTGTGGGTATGTGTGTCTGTGTCTCTATATATACTGCAGATATATGCTATGTTTATGTTGTGGGTATGTGTGTCTGTATCTCTATATAGATATATGCTATGTTTATGTTGTGGGTATGTGTGTCTGTGTCTCTATATATACTGCAGATATATGCTATGTTTATGTTGTGTGTCTGTGTGTCTGTGTCTCTATATAGATATATGCTATGTGTATGCTGTGGGTATGTTTGTCTGTGTCTCTATATATACTGCAGATATATGCTATGTTTATGTTGTGAGTATGTGTGTCTGAGTCTCTATATATACTGCAGATATATGCTATGTTTATGTTGTGGGTATGTGTGTCTGTGTCTCTATATATACTGCAGATATATGCTATGTTTATGTTGTGGGTATGTGTGTCTGTGTCTCTATATAGATATATGCTATGTTTATGTTGTGAGTATGTGTGTCTGTGTCTCTATATAGATATATGCTATGTTTATGTTGTGGGTATGTGTGTCTGTGTCTATATATACTGCAGATATATGCTATGTTTATGCTGTGGGTATGTGTGTCTGTGTCTATATATACTGCAGATATATGCTATGTTTATGTTGTGGGTATGTGTGTCTGTGTCTATATATATACTGCAGATATATGCTATGTTTATGTTGTGGGTATGTGTGTCTGTGTCTCTATATATACTGCAGATATATGATATGTTTATGTTGTGTGTCTGTGTGTCTGTGTCTCTATATATACTGCAGATATATGCAATGTTTATGTTGTGGGTATGTGTGTCTGTGTCTCTATATAGATATATGCTATGTTTATGTTGTGGGTATATGTGTCTGTGTCTCTATATATAATGCAGATATATGCTATGTTTATGTTGTGAGTATGTGTGTCTGTGTCTCTATATATACTGCAGATATATGCTATGTTTATTTTGTGGGTATGTGTGACTGTATCTCTATATATACTGCAGATATATGCTATGTTTATGCTGTGGGTATGTGTGTCTGTGTCTATATATACTGCAGATATATGCTATGTTTATGTTGTGGGTATGTGTGTCTGTGTCTATATATACTGCAGATATATGCTATGTTTATGCTGTGGGTATGTGTGTCTGTGTCTCTATATATACTGCAGATATATGCTATGTTTATGTTGTGGGTATGTGTGTCTGTGTCTCTATATATACTGCAGATATATGCTATGTTTATGTTGTGGGTATGTGTGTGTATCTCTATATAGATATATGCTATGTTTATGTTGTGGGTATGTGTGTCTGTGTCTCTATATATACTGCAGATATATGCTATGTTTATGCTGTGGGTATGTGTGTCTGTGTCTCTATATATACTGCAGATACATGCTATGTTTATGTTGTGGGTATGTGTGTCTGTGTCTCTATATATACTGCAGATATATGCTATGTTTATGCTGTGGGTATGTGTGTCTGTGTCTCTATATATCTGCAGATATATGCTATGTTTATGTTGTGAGTATGTGTGTCTGTGTCTCTATATATACTGCAGATATATGCTATGTTTATGTTGTGGGTATGTGTGTCTGTGTCTCTATATATAATGCAGATATATGCTATGTTTATGCTGTGGGTATGTGTGGCTGTGTCTCTATATATACTGCAGATATATGCTATGTTTATGCTGTGGGTATGTGTGTCTGTGTCTCTATATATACTGCAGATATATGCTATGTTTATGCTGTGGGTATGTGTGTCTGTGTCTCTATATATACTGCAGATATATGCTATGTTTATGCTGTGGGTATGTGTGTCTGTGTCTCTATATATACTGCAGATATATGCTATGTTTATGCTGTGGGTATGTGTGTCTGTGTCTCTATATATACTGCAGATACATGCTATGTTTATGTTGTGGGTATGTGTGTCTGTGTCTCTATATATCTGCAGATATATGCTATGTTTATGTTGTGGGTATGTGTGTCTGTGTCTCTATATATCTGCAGATATATGCTATGTTTATGCTGTGGGTATGTGTGTCTGTGTCTCTATATATACTGCAGATATATGCTATGTTTATGTTGTGGATATGTGTGTCTGTGTCTCTATATATACTGCAGATATATGCTATGTTTATGTTGTGGATATGTGTGTCTGTGTCTCTATATATACTGCAGATATATGCTATGTTTATGTTGTGGGTATGTGTGTCTGTCTCTATATATACTGCAGATATATGCTATGTTTATGTTGTGGGTATGTGTGTCTGTGTCTCTATATATACTGCAGATATATGCTATGTTTATGCTGTGGGTATGTTTGGCTGTGTCTCTATATATAGTGTGGATATATGCTATGTTTATGTTGTGGGTATGTGTGTCTGTGTCTCTATATATACTGCAGATATATGCTATGTTTATGCTGTGGGTATGTGTGTCTGTGTCTCTATATATACTGCAGATATATGCTATGTTTATGTTGTGGGTATGTGTGTCTGTGTCTCTATATATACTGCAGATATATGCTATGTTTATGCTGTGGGTATGTGTGTCTGTGTCTCTATATATACTGCAGATATATGCTATGTTTATGCTGTGGGTATGTGTGTCTGTGTCTCTATATATACTGCAGATATATGCTATGTTTATGCTGTGGGTATGTGTGTCTGTGTCTCTATATATACTGCAGATATATGCTATGTTTATGTTGTGGGTATGTGTGTCTGTGTCTCTATATATACTGCAGATATATGCTATGTTTATGTTGTGGGTATGTGTGTCTGTGTCTCTATATATAGCTGCAGATATATGCTATGTTTATGCTGTGGGGTATGTGTGTCCTGTGTCTCTATATATACTGCAGATATATGCTATGTTTATGCTGTGGGTATGAGTGTCTGTGTCTCTATATATACTGCAGATATATGCTATGTTTATGTTGTGGGTATGTGTGTCTGTGTCTCTATATATACTGCAGATATATGCTATGTTTATGATGTGGGTATGTGTGTCTGTGTCTCTATATAGATATATGCTATGTTTAAGTTGTGGGTATGTGTGTCTGTGTCTCTATATATACTGCAGAATTATGATATGTTTATGTTGTGGGTATGTGTGTCTGTGTCTCTATATAATACTGCAGATATATGCTATGTTTATGTTGTGGGTATGTGTGTTTGTGTCTCTATATATACTGCAGATATATGCTATGTTTATGTTGTGGGTATGTGTGTCTGTGTCTCTATATAGATATATGCTATGTTTATGTTGTGGGTATGTGTGTCTGTGTCTCTTATATACTCAGATATATGCTATGTTTATGTTGTGAGTATGTGTGTCTGTGTCTCTATATATACTGCAGATACTATGCTATGCTTATGTTGTGGGTATGTGTGTCTGTGTCTATATATACTGCAGATATATGCTATGTTTATGTTGTGGGTATGTGTGTCTGTGTCTCTATATATACTGCAGATATATGCTATGTTTATGTTGTGGGTATGTGTGTCTGTGTCTCTATATATACTGCAGATATATGCTATGTTTATGTTGTGGGTATGTGTGTCTGTGTCTCTATATATACTGCAGATATATGCTATGTTTATGTTGTGGGTATGTGTGTCTGTGTCTCTATATATACTGCAGATATATGCTATGTTTATGTTGTGGGTATGTGTGTCTGTGTCTCTATATATACTGCAGATATATGCTATGTTTATGTTGTGGGTATGTGTGTCTGTGTCTCTATATATACTGCAGATATATGCTATGTTTATGTTGTGGGTATGTGTGTCTGTGTCTCTATATATACTGCAGATATATGCTATGTTTATGTTGTGGGTATGTGTGTCTGTGTCTCTATATATACTGCAGATATATGCTATGTTTATGTTGTGGGTATGTGTGTCTGTGTCTCTATATATACTGCAGATATATGCTATGTTTATGTTGTGGGTATGTGTGTCTGTGTCTCTATATATACTGCAGATATATGCTATGTTTATGCTGTGGGTATGTGTGTCTGTGTCTCTATATATACTGCAGATATTGCTATGTTTATGTTGTGGTATGTGTGTCTGTGTCTCTATATATACTGCAGATATATGCTATGTTATGTTGTGGGTATGTGTGTCTGTGTCTCTATATATACTGCAGATATATGCTATGTTTATGCTGTGGGTATGTGTGTCTGTGTCTCTATATATACTGCAGATATATGCTATGTTTATGTTGTGAGTATGTGTGTCTGTGTCTCTATATATACTGCAGATATATGCTATGTTTATGTTGTGGTATGTGTGTCTGTGTCTCTATATATACTGCAGATATATGCTATGTTTATGTTGTGGGTATGTGTGTCTGTGTCTCTATATATACTGCAGATATATGCTATGTTTATGTTGTGGGTATGTGTGGCTGTGTCTCTATATATACTGCAGATATATGCTAGGTTTATGTTGTGGGTATGTGTGTCTGTGTCTCTATATAGATATATGCTATGTTTATGCTGTGGGTATGTGTGTCTGTGTCACTATATATACTGCAGATATATGCTATGTTTATGCTGTGGGTATGTGTGTCTGTGTCTCTATATAGATATATGCTATGTTTATGCTGTGGGTATGTGTGTCTGTGTCACTATATATACTGCAGATATATGTTATGTTTATGTTGTGAGTATGTGTGTCTGTGTCTCTATATATACTGTAGATATGTGCTATGTTTATGCTGTGGGTATGTGTGTCTGTGTCTCTATATAGATATATGCTATGTTTATGCTGTGGGTTTGTGTGTCTGTGTCTCTATATATACTGCAGATATATGCTATGTTTATGTTGTGGGTATGTGTGTCTGTGTCTCTATATATACTGCAGATATATGCTATGTTTATGTTGTGGGTATGTGTGGCTCTGTCTCTATATATACTGCAGATATATGCTATGTTTATGTTGTGGGTATGTGTGTCTGTGTCTCTATATATACTGCAGATATATGCTATGTTTATGTTGTGGGTATGTGTGTCTGTATCTCTATATAGATATATGCTATGTTTATGTTGTGGGTATGTGTGTCTGTGTCTCTATATATACTGCAGATATATGCTATGTTTATGTTGTGTGTCTGTGTGTCTGTGTCTCTATATAGATATATGCTATGTTTATGCTGTGGGTATGTTTGTCTGTGTCTCTATATATACTGCAGATATATGCTATGTTTATGTTGTGAGTATGTGTGTCTGAGTCTCTATATATACTGCAGATATATGCTATGTTTATGTTGTGGGTATGTGTGTCTGTGTCTCTATATATACTGCAGATATATGCTATGTTTATGTTGTGGGTATGTGTGTCTGTGTCTCTATATAGATATATGCTATGTTTATGTTGTGAGTATGTGTGTCTGTGTCTCTATATAGATATATGCTATGTTTATGTTGTGGGTATGTGTGTCTGTGTCTATATATACTGCAGATATATGCTATGTTTATGCTGTGGGTATGTGTGTCTGTGTCTATATATACTGCAGATATATGCTATGTTTATGTTGTGGGTATGTGTGTCTGTGTCTATATATATACTGCAGATATATGCTATGTTTATGTTGTGGGTATGTGTGTCTGTGTCTCTATATATACTGCAGATATATGATATGTTTATGTTGTGTGTCTGTGTGTCTGTGTCTCTATATATACTGCAGATATATGCAATGTTTATGTTGTGGGTATGTGTGTCTGTGTCTCTATATAGATATATGCTATGTTTATGTTGTGGGTATATGTGTATGTGTCTCTATATATAATGCAGATATATGCTATGTTTATGTTGTGAGTATGTGTGTCTGTGTCTCTATATATACTGCAGATATATGCTATGTTTATTTTGTGGGTATGTGTGACTGTATCTCTATATATACTGCAGATATATGCTATGTTTATGCTGTGGGTATGTGTGTCTGTGTCTATATATACTGCAGATATATGCTATGTTTATGTTGTGGGTATGTGTGTCTGTGTCTATATATACTGCAGATATATGCTATGTTTATGCTGTGGGTATGTGTGTCTATGTCTCTATATATACTGCAGATATAAGCTATGTTTATGTTGTGGGTATGTGTGTCTGTGTCTCTATATATACTGCAGATATATGCTATGTTTATGTTGTGGGTATGTGTGTCTGTGTCTCTATATATACTGCAGATATATGCTATGTTTATGTTGTGGGTATGTGTGTCTGTGTCTCTATATATACTGCAGATATATGCTATGTTTATGCTGTGGGTATGTGTGTTTATCTCTATATAGATATATGCTATGTTTATGTTGTGGGTATGTGTGTCTGTGTCTC
The DNA here is from genome assembly GCF_027579735.1 of Bombina bombina. Taxonomy (NCBI): domain Eukaryota; kingdom Metazoa; phylum Chordata; class Amphibia; order Anura; family Bombinatoridae; genus Bombina; species Bombina bombina. The sequence continues at coordinate 354,413,892 of NC_069506.1, read as the reverse complement.
TATATATACTGCAGATATATGCTATGTTTATGCTGTGGGTATGTGTGTCTGTGTCTCTATATATACTGCAGATACATGCTATGTTTATGTTGTGGGTATGTGTGTCTGTGTCTCTATATATACTGCAGATATATGCTATGTTTATGCTGTGGGTATGTGTGTCTGTGTCTCTATATATCTGCAGATATATGCTATGTTTATGTTGTGAGTATGTGTGTCTGTGTCTCTATATATACTGCAGATATATGCTATGTTTATGTTGTGGGTATGTGTGTCTGTGTCTCTATATATACTGCAGATATATGCTATGTTTATGCTGTGGGTATGTGTGGCTGTGTCTCTATATATACTGCAGATATATGCTATGTTTATGCTGTGGGTATGTGTGTCTGTGTCTCTATATATACTGCAGATATATGCTATGTTTATGCTGTGGGTATGTGTGTCTGTGTCTCTATATATACTGCAGATATATGCTATGTTTATGCTGTGGGTATGTGTGTCTGTGTCTCTATATATACTGCAGATATATGCTATGTTTATGCTGTGGGTATGTGTGTCTGTGTCTCTATATATACTGCAGATATATGCTATGTTTATGTTGTGGGTATGTGTGGCTGTGTCTCTATATATACTGCAGATATATGCTATGTTTATGTTGTGGGTATGTGTGTCTGTGTCTCTATATATACTGCAGATATATGCTATGTTTATGCTGTGGGTATGTGTGTCTGTGTCTCTATATAGATATATGCTATGTTTATGCTGTGGGTATGTGTGTCTGTGTCTCTATATATACTGCAGATATATGCTATGTTTATGTTGTGGGTATGTGTGTCTGTGTCTCTATATATACTGCAGATATATGCTATGTTTATGTTGTGAGTATGTGTGTCTGTGTCTCTATATATACTGCAGATATATGCTATGTTTATGTTGTGGGTATGTGTGTCTGTGTCTCTATATATACTGCAGATATATGCTATGTTTATGTTGTGGGTATGTGTGTCTGTGTCTCTATATATACTGCAGATATATGCTATGTTTATGTTGTGGGTATGTGTGTCTGTGTCTCTATATAGATATATGCTATGTTTATGCTGTGGGTATGTGTGTCTGTGTCTCTATATATACTGCAGATATATGCTATGTTTATGTTGTGAGTATGTGTGTCTGTGTCTCTATATAGATATATGCTATGTTTATGCTGTGGGTATGTGTGTCTGTGTCTATATATACTGCAGATATATGCTATGTTTATGCTGTGGGTATGTGTGTCTGTGTCTATATATATACTGCAGATATATGCTATGTTTATGCTGTGGGTATGTGTGTCTGTGTCTCTATATATACTGCGGATATATGCTATGTTTATGTTGTGGGTATGTGTGTCTGTGTCTCTATATATACTGCAGATATATTCTATGTTTATGCTGTGGGTATGTGTGTCTGTGTCTCTATATATACTGCAGATATATGCTATGTTTATGCTGTGGGTATGTGTGTCTGTGTCTCTATATATACTGCAGATATATGCAATGTTTATGTTGTGGGTATGTGTGTCTGTGTCTCTATATATACTGCAGATATATGCTATGTTTATGCTGTGGGTATGTGTGTCTGTGTCTCTATATATACTGCAGATATATGCTATGTTTAAGTTGTGGGTATGTGTGTCTGTGTCTCTATATATACTGCAGATATATTCTATGTTTATGCTGTGGGTATGTGTGTCTGTGTCTCTATATATACTGCAGATATATGCTATGTTTATGTTGTGGGTATGTGTGTCTGTGTCTCTATAAATACTGCAGATATATGCTATGTTTATGTTGTGGGTATGTGTGTCTGTGTCTATATATATACTGCAGGTATATGCTATGTTTATGTTGTGGGTATGTGTGTCTATGTCTCTATATATACTGCAAATATATGCTATGTTTATGTTGTGGGTATGTGTGTCTGTGTCTATATATATACTGCAGATACATGCTATGTTTATGTTGTGGGTATGTGTGTCTGTGTCTCTATATATACTGCAGATATATGCTATGTTTATGCTGTGGGTATGTGTGTCTGTGTCTCTATATATACTGCAGATATATGCTATGTTTAAGTTGTGGGTATGTGTGTCTGTGTCTCTATATATACTGCAGATATATTCTATGTTTATGCTGTGGGTATGTGTGTCTGTGTCTCTATATATACTGCAGATATATGCTATGTTTATGTTGTGGGTATGTGTGTCTGTGTCTCTATAAATACTGCAGATATATGCTATGTTTATGTTGTGGGTATGTGTGTCTGTGTCTATATATATACTGCAGGTATATGCTATGTTTATGTTGTGGGTATGTGTGTCTATGTCTCTATATATACTGCAAATATATGCTATGTTTATGTTGTGGGTATGTGTGTCTGTGTCTATATATATACTGCAGATACATGCTATGTTTATGTTGTGGGTATGTGTGTCTGTGTCTCTATATATACTGCAGATATATGCTATGTTTATGCTGTGGGTATGTGTGTCTGTGTCTCTATATATATACTGCAGATATATGCTATGTTTATGTTGTGAGTATGTGTGTCTGTGTCTCTATATATACTGCAGATATATGCTATGTTTATGTTGTGGGTATGTGTGTCTATGTCTCTATATATACTGCAAATATATGCTATGTTTATGTTGTGGGTATGTGTGTCTGTGTCTATATATATACTGCAGATATATGCTATGTTTATGTTGTGGGTATGTGTGTCTGTGTCTCTATATATACTGCAGATATATGCTATGTTTATGTTGTGGGTATGTGTGTCTGTGTCTCTATATATACTGCAGATATATGCTATGTTTATGTTGTGGGTATGTGTGTCTGTGTCTCTATATATACTGCATATATATGCTATGTTTATGCTGTGGGTATGTGTGTCTGTGTCTCTATATATATACTGCAGATATATGCTATGTTTATGTTGTGAGTATGTGTGTCTGTGTCTCTATATATACTGCAGATATATGCTATGTTTATGTTGTGGGTATGTGTGTCTGTGTCTCTATATATACTGCAGATATATGCTATGTTTATGCTGTGGGTATTTGTGTCTGTGTCTCTATATATACTGCAGATATATGCTATGTTTATGTTGTGGGTATGTGTGTCTGTGTCTCTATATAGATATATGCTATGTTTATGTTGTGGGTATGTGTGTCTGTGTCTCTATATATACTGCAGATATATGCTATGTTTATGCTGTGGGTATGTGTGTCTGTGTCTCTATATAAACTGCAGATATATGCTATGTTTATGTTGTGAGTATGTGTGTCTGTGTCTCTATATAGATATATGCTATGTTTATGTTGTGGGTATGTGTGTCTGTGTCTCTATATATACTGCAGATATATGCTATGTTTATGTTGTGGGTATGTGTGTCTGTGTCTCTATATATACTGCAGATATATGCTATGTTTATTTTGTGGGTATGTGTGTCTGTGTCTATATATACTGCAGATATATGCTATGTTTATTTTGTGGGTATGTGTGTCTGTGTCTATATATACTGCAGATATATGCTATGTTAATGCTGTGAGTATGTGTGTCTGTGTCTCTATATATACTGCAGATATATGCTATGTTTATGTTGTGAGTATGTGTGTCTGTGTCTCTATATATACTGCAGATATATGCTAGGTTTATGTTGTGGGTATGTGTGTCTGTGTCTCTATATAGATATATGCTATGTTTATGCTGTGGGTATGTGTGTCTGTGTCTCTATATATACTGCAGATATATGCTATGTTTATGCTGTGGGTATGTGTGTCTGTGTCTCTATATATACTGCAGATATATGCTATGTTTATGCTGTGGGTATGTGTGTCTGTGTCTCAATATATACAGGGAGTGCAGAATTATTAGGCAAATGAGTATTTTGACCACATCATCCTCTTTATGCATGTTGTCTTACTCCAAGCTGTATAGGCTCGAAAGCCTACTACCAATTAAGCATATTAGGTGATGTGCATCTCTGTAATGAGAAGGGGTGTGGTCTAATGACATCAACACCCTATATCAGGTGTGCATAATTATTAGGCAACTTCCTTTCCTTTGGCAAAATGGGTCAAAAGAAGGACTTGACAGGCTCAGAAAAGTAAAAAATAGTGAGATATCTTGCAGAGGGATGCAGCACTCTTAAAATTGCAAAGCTTCTGAAGCGTGATCATCGAAGAATCAAGCGTTTCATTCAAAATAGTCAACAGGGTCGCAAGAAGCGTGTGGAAAAACCAAGGCGCAAAATAACTGCCCATGAACTGAGAAAAGTCAAGCGTGCAGCAGCCAAGATGCCACTTGCCACCAGTTTGGCCATATTTCAGAGCTGCAACATCACTGGAGTGCCCAAAAGCACAAGGTGTGCAATACTCAGAGACATGGCCAAGGTAAGAAAGGCTGAAAGACGACCACCACTGAACAAGACACACAAGCTGAAATGTCAAGACTGGGCCAAGAAATATCTCAAGACTGATTTTTCTAAGGTTTTATGGACTGATGAAATGAGAGTGAGTCTTGATGGGCAAGATGGATGGGCCCGTGGCTGGATTGGTAAAGGGCAGAGAGCTCCAGTCCGACTCAGACGCCAGCAAGGTGGAGGTGGAGTACTGGTTTGGGCTGGTATCATCAAAGATGAGCTTGTGGGGCCTTTTCGGGTTGAGGATGGAGTCAAGCTCAACTCCCAGTCCTACTGCCAGTTTCTGGAAGACACCTTCTTCAAGCAGTGGTACAGGAAGAAGTCTGCATCCTTCAAGAAAAACATGATTTTCATGCAGGACAATGCTCCATCACACGCGTCCAAGTACTCCACAGCGTGGCTGGCAAGAAAGGGTATAAAAGAAGAAAATCTAATGACATGGCCTCCTTGTTCACCTGATCTGAACCCCATTGAGAACCTGTGGTCCATCATCAAATGTGAGATTTACAAGGAGGGAAAACAGTACACCTCTCTGAACAGTGTCTGGGAGGCTGTGGTTGCTGCTGCACGCAATGTTGATGGTGAACAGATCAAAACACTGACAGAATCCATGGATGGCAGGCTTTTGAGTGTCCTTGCAAAGAAAGGTGGCTATATTGGTCACTGATTTGTTTTTTGTTTTGTTTTTGAATGTCAGAAATGTATATTTGTGAATGTTGAGATGTTATATTGGTTTCACTGGTAAAAATAAATAATTGAAATGGGTATATATTTGTTTTTTGTTAAGTTGCCTAATAATTATGCACAGTAATAGTCACCTGCACACACAGATATCCCCCTAAAATAGCTAAAACTAAAAACAAACTAAAAATTACTTTCAAAAATATTCAGCTTTGATATTAATGAGTTTTTTGGGTTCATTGAGAACATGGTTGTTGTTCAATAATAAAATTAATCCTCAAAAATACAACTTGCCTAATAATTCTGCACTCCCTGTACTGCAGATATATGCTATGTTTATGTTGTGAGTATGTGTGTCTGTGTCTCTATATATACTGCAGATATATGCTATGTTTATGTTGTGGGTATGTGTGTCTGTGTCTCTATATATACTGCAGATATATGCTATGTTTATGTTGTGGGTATGTGTGTCTGTGTCTCTATATATACTGCAGATACATGCTATGTTTATGTTGTGGGTATGTGTGTCTGTGTCTCTATATAGATATATGCTATGCTTATGTTGTGGGTATGTGTGTCTGTGTCTCTATATAGATATATGCTATGTTTATGTTGTGGGTATGTGTGTCTGTGTCTCTATATAGATATATGCTATGTTTATGTTGTGGGTATGTGTGTCTGTGTCTCTATATATACTGCAGATATATGCTAGGTTTATGTTGTGGGTATGTGTGTCTGTGTATCTATATAGATATATGCTATGTTTATGCTGTGGGTATGTGTGTCTGTGTCTCTATATATACTGCAGATATATGCTATGTTTATGTTGTGGGTATGTGTGTCTGTGTCTCTATATAGATATATGCTATGCTTATGTTGTGGGTATGTGTGTCTGTGTCTCTATATATACTGCAGATATATGCTATGTTTATGTTGTGGGTATGTGTGTCTGTGTCTCTATATAGATATATGCTATGCTTATGTTGTGGGTATGTGTGTCTGTGTCTCTATATATACTGCAGATATATGCTATGTTTATGTTGTGGGTATGTGTGTCTGTGTCTCTATATAAATATATGCTATGTTTATGCTGTGGGTATGTGTGTCTGTGTCTCTATATATCTGCAGATATATGCTATGTTTATGTTGTGGGTATGTGTGTCTGTGTCTCTATATATACTGCAGATATATGCTATGTTTATGTTGTGGGTATGTGTGTCTGTGTCTCTATATAGATATATGCTATGTTTATGCTGTGGGTATGTGTGTCTGTGTCTATATATATACTGCAGATATATGCTATGTTTATGTTGTGGGTATGTGTGTCTGTGTCTCTATATAGATATATGCTATGTTTATGCTGTGGGTATGTGTGTCTGTGTCTATATATACTGCAGATATATGCTATGTTTATGCTGTGGGTATGTGTGTCTGTGTCTCTATATAGATATATGCTATGTTTATGTTGTGGGTATGTGTGTCTGTGTCTCTATATATGCTGCAGATATATGCTATGTTTATGTTGTGTGTCTGTGTGTCTGTGTCTCTATATATACTGCAGATATATGCTATGTTTATGTTGTGGGTATGTGTGTCTGTGTCTCTATATATACTGCAGATATATGCTATGTTTATGTTGTGGGTATGTGTGTCTGTGTCTCTATATATACTGCAGATATATGCTATGTTTATGTTGTGGGTATGTGTGTCTGTGTCTCTATATATACTGCAGATATATGCTATGTTTATGTTGTGAGTATGTGTGTCTGTGTCTCTATATATACTGCAGATATATGCTATGTTTATGTTGTGGGTATGTGTGTTTGTGTCTCTATATATACTGCAGATATATGCTATGTTTATGTTGTGGGTATGTGTGTCTGTGTCTCTATATATACTGCAGATATATGCTATGTTTAAGTTGTGGGTATGTGTGTCTGTGTCTCTATATATACTGCAGATACATGCTATGCTTATGTTGTGGGTATGTGTGTCTGTGTCTCTATAAAGATATATGCTATGTTTATGTTGTGGGTATGTGTGTCTGTGTCTCTATATAGATATATGCTATGTTTATGCTGTGGGTATGTGTGTCTGTGTCTCTATATATACTGCAGATATATGCTATGTTTATGTTGTGAGTATGTGTGTCTGTGTCTCTATATATACTGCAGATATATGCTATGTTTATGTTTTGGGTATGTGTCTGTGTCTCTATATAGATATATTCTATGTTTATGCTGTGGGTATGTGTGTCTGTGTCTCTATATATACTGCAGATATATGCTATGTTTATGCTGTGGGTATGTGTAACTATGTTTATGTTTTGGGTATGTGTCTGTGTCTCTATATAGATATATTCTATGTTTATGCTGTGGGTATGTGTGTCTGTGTCTCTATATATACTGCAGATATATGCTATGTTTATGTTGTGGGTATGTGTCTGTGTCTCTATATAGATGTATGCTATGTTTATGCTGTGGGTATGTGTGTCTGTGTCTCTATATATACTGCAGATATATGCTAGGTTTATGTTGTGGGTATGTGTGTCTGTGTCTCTATATATACTGCAGATATATGCTATGTTTATGCTGTGGGTATGTGTGTCTGTGTCTATATATACTGCAGATATATGCTAGGTTTATGTTGTGGGTATGTGTGTCTGTGTCTCTATATAGATATATGCTATGTTTATGCTGTGGGTATGTGTGTCTGTGTCTCTATATATACTGCAGATATATGCTATGTTTGTGCTGTGGGTATGTGTGTCTGTGTCTCTATATATACTGCAGATATATGCTATGTTTATGCTGTGGGTATGTGTGTCTGTGTCTCTATATATACTGCAGATATATGCTATGTTTATGTTGTGAGTATGTGTGTCTGTGTCTCTATATATACTGCAGATATATGCTATGTTTATGTTGTGGGTATGTGTGTCTGTGTCTCTATATAGATATATGCTATGTTTATGCTGTGGGTATGTGTGTCTGTGTCTCTATATATACTGCAGATATATGCTATGTTTATGTTGTGGGTATGTGTGTCTGTGTCTCTTTATAGATATATGCTATGTTTATGCTGTGGGTATGTGTGTCTGTGTCTCTATATATACTGCAGATATATGCTATGTTTATGTTGTGGGTATATGTGTCTGTGTCTCTATATATACTGCAGATATATGCTATGTTTATGTTGTGGGTATGTGTGTCTGTGTCTCTATATATACTGCAGATATATGCTATGTTTATGTTGTGAGTATGTGTGTCTGTGTCTCTATATATACTGCAGATATATGCTATGTTTATGCTGTGGGTATGTGTGTCTGTGTCTCTATATATACTGCAGATATATGCTATGTTTATGTTGTGGGTATGTGTGTCTGTGTCTCTATATAGATATATGCTATGTTTATGTTGTGGGTATGTGTGTCTGCGTCTCTATATAGATATATGCTAGGTTTATGCTGTGGGTATGTGTGTCTGTGTCTCTATATAGATATATGCTATGTTTATGTTGTGGGTATGTGTGTCTGTGTCTCTATATATACTGCAGATATATGCTATGTTTATGTTGTGGGTATGTGTGTCTGTGTCTCTATATAAATATATGCTATGTTTATGCTGTGGGTATGTGTGTCTGTGTCTCTATATATCTGCAGATATATGCTATGTTTATGTTGTGGGTATGTGTGTCTGTGTCTCTATATATACTGCAGATATATGCTATGTTTATGTTGTGGGTATGTGTGTCTGTGTCTCTATATATACTGCAGATATATGCTATGTTTATGCTGTGGGTATGTGTGTCTGTGTCTCTATATATACTGCAGATATATGCTATGTTTATGTTGTGGGTATGTGTGTCTGTGTCTCTATATATACTGCAGATATATGCTATGTTTATGTTGTGAGTATGTGTGTCTGTGTCTCTATATATACTGCAGATATATGCTATGTTTATGCTGTGGGTATGTGTGTCTGTGTCTATATATATACTGCAGATATATGCTATGTTTATGTTGTGGGTATGTGTGTCTGTGTCTATATATACTGCAGATATATGCTATGTTTATGCTGTGGGTATGTGTGTCTGTGTCTCTATATAGATATATGCTATGTTTATGCTGTGGGTATGTGTGTCTGTGTCTCTATATATACTGCAGATACATGCTATGCTTATGTTGTGGGTATGTGTGTCTGTGTCTCTATAAAGATATATGCTATGTTTATGTTGTGGGTATGTGTGTCTGTGTCTCTATATAGATATATGCTATGTTTATGCTGTGGGTATGTGTGTCTGTGTCTCTATATATACTGCAGATATATGCTATGTTTATGTTGTGAGTATGTGTGTCTGTGTCTCTATATATACTGCAGATATATGCTATGTTTATGTTGTGGGTATGTGTGTCTGTGTCTCTATATATACTGCAGATATATGCTATGTTTATGTTGTGGGTATGTGTGTCTGTGTCTCTATATATACTGCAGATATATGCTATGTTTATGTTGTGGGTATGTGTGTCTGTGTCTCTATATATCTGCAGATATATGCTATGTTTATGTTGTGAGTATGTGTGTCTGTGTCTCTATATATACTGCAGATATATGCTATGTTTATGTTGTGAGTATGTGAGTCTGTCTGTGTCTCTATATATACTGCAAATATATGCTATGTTTATGTTTTGGGTATGTGTCTGTGTCTCTATATAGATATATTCTATGTTTATGCTGTGGGTATGTGTGTCTGTGTCTCTATATATACTGCAGATATATGCTATGTTTATGCTGTGGGTATGTGTAACTATGTTTATGTTGTGGGTATGTGTGTCTGTGTCTCTATATATACTGCAGATATATGCTATGTTTATGTTGTGGGTATGTGTCTGTGTCTCTATATAGATGTATGCTATGTTTATGCTGTGGGTATGTGTGTCTGTGTCTCTATATATACTGCAGATATATGCTAGGTTTATGTTGTGGGTATGTGTGTCTGTGTCTCTATATATACTGCAGATATATGCTATGTTTATGCTGTGGGTATGTGTGTCTGTGTCTATATATACTGCAGATATATGCTAGGTTTATGTTGTGGGTATGTGTGTCTGTGTCTCTATATAGATATATGCTATGTTTATGCTGTGGGTATGTGTGTCTGTGTCTCTATATATACTGCAGATATATGCTATGTTTGTGCTGTGGGTATGTGTGTCTGTGTCTCTATATATACTGCAGATATATGCTATGTTTATGCTGTGGGTATGTGTGTCTGTGTCTCTATATATACTGCAGATATATGCTATGTTTATGTTGTGAGTATGTGTGTCTGTGTCTCTATATATACTGCAGATATATGCTATGTTTATGTTGTGGGTATGTGTGTCTGTGTCTCTATATAGATATATGCTATGCTTATGTTGTGGGTATGTGTGTCTGTGTCTCTATATATACTGCAGATATGTGCCATGTTTATGTTGTGGGTATGTGTGTCTGTGTCTCTTTATAGATATATGCTATGTTTATGCTGTGGGTATGTGTGTCTGTGTCTCTATATATACTGCAGATATATGCTATGTTTATGTTGTGGGTATATGTGTCTGTGTCTCTATATATACTGCAGATATATGCTATGTTTATGTTGTGGGTATGTGTGTCTGTGTCTCTATATATACTGCAGATATATGCTATGTTTATGTTGTGAGTATGTGTGTCTGTGTCTCTATATATACTGCAGATATATGCTATGTTTATGTTGTGGGTATGTGTGTCTGTGTCTCTATATATACTGCAGATATATGCTATGTTTATGCTGTGGGTATGTGTGTCTGTGTCTCTATATATACTGCAGATATATGCTATGTTTATGTTGTGGGTATGTGTGTCTGTGTCTCTATATAGATATATGCTATGTTTATGTTGTGGGTATGTGTGTCTGCGTCTCTATATAGATATATGCTAGGTTTATGCTGTGGGTATGTGTGTCTGTGTCTCTATATAGATATATGCTATGTTTATGTTGTGGGTATGTGTGTCTGTGTCTCTATATAGATATATGCTATGTTTATGCTGTGGGTATGTGTGTCTGTGTCTCTATATAGATATATGCTATGTTTAAGTTGTGGGTATGTGTGTCTGTGTCTCTATATAGATATATGCTATGTTTAAGTTGTGGGTATGTGTGTCTGTGTCTCTATATAGATATATGCTATGTTTATGCTGTGGGTATGTGTGTCTGTGTCTCTATATATATTGCAGATATATGCTATGTTTATGTTGTGGGTATGTGTGTCTGTGTCTCTATATAGATATATGCTATGTTTATGATGTGGGTATGTGTGTCTGTGTCTCTATATATATTGCAGATATATGCTATGTTTATGTTGTGGGTATGTGTGTCTGTGTCTCTATATAGATATATGCTATGCTTATGTTGTGGGTATGTGTGTCTGTGTCTCTATATATACTGCAGATATATGCTATGTTTATGTTGTGGGTATGTGTGTCTGTGTCTCTATATATACTGCAGATATATGCTATGTTTATGTTGTGGGTATGTGTGTCTGTGTCTCTATATATACTGCAGATATATGCTATGTTTATTTTGTGGGAATGTGTGTCTGTGTCTATATATACTGCAGATATATGCTATGTTTATTTTGTGGGTATGTGTGTCTGTGTCTATATATACTGCAGATATATGCTATGTTTATTTTGTGGGTATGTGTGTCTGTGTCTATATATACTGCAGATATATGCTATGTTTATTTTGTGGGAATGTGTGTCTGTGTCTATATATACTGCAGATATATGCTATGTTTATTTTGTGGGTATGTGTGTCTGTGTCTATATATACTGCAGATATATGCTATGTTTATGTTGTGGGTATGTGTGTCTGTGTCTCTATATATACTGCAGATATATGCTATGTTTATGTTGTGAGTATGTGTGTCTGTGTCTCTATATATACTGCAGATATATGCTAGGTTTATGTTGTGGGTATGTGTGTCTGTGTCTCTATATATACTGCAGATATATGCTAGGTTTATGTTGTGGGTATGTGTGTCTGTGTCTCTATATATACTGCAGATATATGCTATGTTTATGTTGTGGGTATGTGTGTCTGTGTCTCTATATATACTGCAGATATATGCTAGGTTTATGTTGTGGGTATGTGTGTCTGTGTATCTATATAGATATATGCTATGTTTATGCTGTGGGTATGTGTGCCTGTGTCTCTATATATACTGCAGATATATGCTATGTTTATGCTGTGGGTATGTGTGTCTGTGTCTCTATATATACTGCAGATATATGCTATGTTTATGTTGTGGGTATGTGTGTCTGTGTCTCTATATAGATATATGCTATGCTTATGTTGTGGGTATGTGTGTCTGTGTCTCTATATATACTGCAGATATATGCTATGTTTATGTTGTGGGTATGTGTGTCTGTGTCTCTATATAGATATATGCTATGCTTATGTTGTGGGTATGTGTGTCTGTGTCTCTATATATACTGCAGATATATGCTATGTTTATGTTGTGGGTATGTGTGTCTGTGTCTCTTTATAGATATATGCTATGTTTATGTTGTGGGTATGTGTGTCTGTGTCTCTATATAGATATATGCTATGTTTATGCTGTGGGTATGTGTGTCTGTGTCTCTATATAGATATATGCTATGTTTATGCTGTGGGTATGTGTGTCTGTGTCACTATATATACTGCAGATATATGCTATGTTTATGTTGTGGGTATGTGTGTCTGTGTCTATATATACTGCAGGTATATGCTATGTTTATGCTGTGGGTATGTGTGTCTGTGTCTCTATATAGATATATGCTATGTTTATGCTGTGGGTATGTGTGTCTGTGTCTCTATATATACTGCAGATATATGCTATGTTTATGTTGTGAGTATGTGTGTCTGTGTCTCTATATATACTGCAGATATATGCTATGTTTATGCTGTGGGTATGTGTGTCTGTATCTCTATATATACTGCAGATATATGCTATGTTTATGTTGTGGGTATGTGTGTCTGTGTCTCTATATATACTGCAGATATATGCTATGTTTATGTTGTGGGTATGTGTGTTTGTGTCTCTATATATACTGCAGATATATGCTATGTTTATGTTGTGGGTATGTGTGTTTGTGTCTCTATATATACTGCAGATATATGCTATGTTTATGTTGTGAGTATGTGTGTCTGTCTGTGTCTCTATATATACTGCAGATATATGCTATGTTTATGTTGTGGGTATGTGTCTGTGTCTCTATATAGATATATGCTATGTTTATGCTGTGGGTATGTGTGTCTGTGTCTCTATATATACTGCAGATATATGCTATGTTTATGCTGTGGGTATGTGTGGCTATGTTTATGTTGTGGGTATGTGTGTCTGTGTCTCTATATATACTGCAGATATATGCTATGTTTATGTTGTGGGTATGTGTCTGTGTCTCTATATAGATATATGCTATGTTTATGCTGTGGGTATGTGTGTCTGTGTCTCTATATATACTGCAGATATATGCTAGGTTTATGTTGTGGGTATGTGTGTCTGTGTCTCTATATATACTGCAGATATATGCTATGTTTATGTTGTGGGTATGTGTGTCTGTGTCTCTATATATACTGCAGATATATGCTATGTTTATGTTGTGGGTATGTGTGTCTGTGTCTCTATATATACTGCAGATATATGCTATGTTTATGTTGTGGGTATGTGTGTCTGTGTCTCTATATATACTGCAGATATATGCTATGTTTATGTTGTGGGTATGTGTGTCTGTGTCTCTATATAGATATATGCTATGTTTATGTTGTGGGTATGTGTGTCTGTGTCTCTATATATACTGCAGATATATGCTATGTTTATGTTGTGGGTATGTGTGTCTGTGTCTCTATATATACTGCAGATATATGCTATGTTTATGTTGTGGGTATGTGTGTCTGTGTCTCTATATTTATATATGCTATGTTTATGCTGTGGGTATGTGTGTCTGTGTCTCTATATAGATATATGCTATGCTTATGTTGTGGGTATGTGTGTCTGTGTCTCTATATATACTGCAGATATATGCTATGTTTATGTTGTGGGTATGTGTGTCTGTGTCTATATATACTGCAGATATATGCTATGTTTATGTTGTGGGTATGTGTGTCTGTGTCTCTATATAGATATATGCTATGCTTATGTTGTGGGTATGTGTGTCTGTGTTTATATATACTGCAGATATATGCTATGTTTATGTTGTGGGTATGTGTGTCTGTGTCTCTATATAGATATATGCTATGTTTATGCTGTGGGTATGTGTGTCTGTGTCTCTATATATACTGCAGATATATGCTATGTTTATGTTGTGGGTATGTGTGTCTGTGTCTCTATATAGATATATGCTATGTTTATGCTGTGGGTATGTGTGTCTGTGTCTCTATATATACTGCAGATATATGCTATGTTTATGTTGTGGGTATGTGTGTCTGTGTCTCTATATAGATATATGCTATGTTTATGCTGTGGGTATGTTTGGCTGTGTCTCTATATATAGTGCAGATATATGCTATGTTTATGTTGTGAGTATGTGTGTCTGTGTCTCTATATATACTGCAGATATATGCTATGTTTATGTTGTGGGTATGTGTGTCTGTGTCTCTATATATACTGCAGATATATGCTATGTTTATGCTGTTGGTATGTGTGTCTGTGTCTCTATATATACTGCAGATATATGCTATGTTTATGTTGTGGGTATGTGTGTCTGTGTCTCTATATAGATATATGCTATGTTTATGCTGTGGGTATGTGTGGCTATGTTTATGTTGTGAGTATGTGTGTCTGTGTCTATATATATACTGCAGATACATGCTATGTTTATGTTGTGGGTATGTGTGTCTGCGTCTATATATATACTGCAGATACATGCTATGTTTATGTTGTGGGTATGTGTGTCTGTGTCTCTATATATGCTGCAGATATATGCTATGTTTATGTTGTGGGTATGTGTGTCTGTGTCTATATATATACTGCAGATATATGCTATGTTTATGTTGTGAGTATGTGTGTCTGTGTCTATATATATACTGCAGATATATGCTATGTTTATGCTGTGGGTATGTGTGTCTGTGTCTATATATATACTGCAGATATATGCTATGTTTATGTTGTGAGTATGTGTGTCTGTGTCTATATATATACTGCAGATATATGCTATGTTTATGTTGTGAGTATGTGTGTCTGTGTCTATATATATGCTGCAGATATATGCTATGTTTATGCTGTGGGTATGTGTGTCTGTGTATATATATATACTGCAGATACATGCTATGTTTATGTTGTGGGTATGTGTGTCTGTGTCTCTATATATACTGCAGATACATGCTATGTTTATGTTGTGGGTATGTGTGTGTGTCTCTATATAGATATATGCTATGTTTATGCTGTGGGTATGTGTGTCTGTGTCTCTATATATACTGCAGATATATGCTATGTTTATGTTGTGGGTATGTGTGTCTGTGTCTATATATATACTGCAGATACATGCTATGTTTATGTTGTGGGTATGTGTGGCTGTGTCTATATATAACCCTTTAACAAATAAGAGAATGGGGAGTTAATTTGGATAGAATGAGAAGAGACAAAATGTATGAAAATAGAGAAAGTATTCATAGAGAGGAGAGAGAAATATGGCTAAAAGGAGTAGCAATGAATAGTAAAGAAAGCTGGGATTGCAGTGTAAATAAACCAGATATGTTGCATTTAGTTCTCAAGGGATGACACAGGTCAGGATTTCACAATCTCTCTGCATGAGCAAAGCTTCATTAATCAGGTTTAGGTACTTTGATGAATGCATCTCTTCTTTGATTAACCAACAACCATTTAACCCTACAGTTGCTAAATGGTTAATCCTTTCTGGTTTACAGACCTCATAGCAATAGCAATCTCTATTTCCATGATAATGTGTTTGATAAAAACAAGGTATAAGAAAAACACAAACACGGAATGTAACCAGTGGTATAGATCACTGAAAACACATTACTTTAAATCTAATTAAAAAGTATATTTTATAATTCTTTATTTTATAAAAGTTACATCATTTTTAAACAGTTGCCATTAAATTTGTACAATACCCAAAATTAAAACCAACCCAACAAATGGGTGATCACTTCCTCAACAAACAATACGTAGACAAAAGTATGTCAGAAACACGGCACTCGGGTGAGGGATCCTTTACAATGTTACAGCACTATATTAAGCAGACAATCCAATAGCTCTTATACTCACCTCCATCCCAAAAAGAGGATAAAAAAATGCTTCCACAAAGAGACCTGAGCGTTCCTTACTTGAGGTTGATCCTATTCCAGTTGAAAAACGTATAAACCAAAAAGGTACCAAAAAATCCACATACAGTTTTTCATAAAGATTTTTTTAGAAAAAAATATATTTTTCAACTAGAATAGGGGCCCCCCCCCCCCACAGCTATTTATTCTACTGGAGTTATATAAGGGAAATCCAAATGTATACACATAATCGAGAACTTGTCATTTTTATACATTATTATTTCTGTTATATACATATATATCTGTCTTGTCTTCAAATGTACTAATAATATTTCATTTGTACTGTGACATATGAATTAAATGTGTAATATTCAATGTTTGTATATTTGCACAATTCAAAAAACACGTACCGTATTGGATTTCAAGCAAATTTGGTAATATAAGTCAACTCCATTTGAAGAACGTTTAGATTTGGCACACACTGTAACATGTATGGTTGCACACGCATACAGGAATATGTATACCCACACACATAGACAGTAATAATGATGGCAGTGTGTACAGCACACACAAGTAACATATACAGCGATACATTTACACTGTGAGGTTTGTGAATTGCAGTGCACACATGGGAATATGTATGGCAGTAAGATATATATATGGCAGTGTGTGACTGTATTGCACACATAGATATGTTTTGCAGTAATTCTACACACAGTCTATAACAGGTCTTTATGGGATAATTCAGTTGGTGACTTAAGATCCATAGTCAAAAATTGTCAACTTAAATAATTATTATTTTAGTAAGAATGATTAATTATGTGGTGTTGACCCTCTAATATGAGATCTGGGTATATTTAGGTTCATAGTTACTTGGTCTCTGTGCTTAAATTTAGGACTAGTTATCTACATTCAGATTTGGGGCTGCTCCTCTATATGATCATATACTATGCAGCTGTAGACTTTTAGGGTTATTAATGTTCTTTACTTATATTGGGGACCACTGCCTCCCAAAATTTATATTTAGTATGCTGCTCTGATTTGTGGGACACAGCCACCCTAGACTCAGAATATAGTTTGTGGTTCTATGCTTATATGGAGCATTGACTCTCTTTGCTCAGATTTGTTCTCCATGCCACTGCCTTCACAGAGTGATTTTGTGATGCTACAAGGCCAAATTCAGATCTGAAAGTGCTCTGTCCCATCATTAAGACTTGGGTATGCTATCTCTATATGTCCTGTTGCGGCTTTGTACACTGGGATACAGAGATGTGGGTCTTTCCCCTGTAATGTACGTTTTAGGAATGATGATTACCTTCATTCATGTTCAGAGGTGCTGAGTCTTCATGCTCCAGTCTAGTTCTCTATAACAGCCAGTAATATAATAGGAACAGTTCATTATGGGTACTGGCACAGATACCCAATGAAATGTATCCTTATTACAATTCTTGGCATCATTTTTTCTCCTTTTATGGTTTCCAGTCCAAGCTGCACTTAACCTTGCCAGAGCCCTGCTGAATGTATCTAACTACCTGCTAGATAAATTAGCTTATCAATATTCAGTAAGGGATTATTGCATGTTAGACAGCTATTACCTGCAGGAGGACATGTATAAAGCCATTGAGATTTATATTGTACAACAAGAGTGCACTGATCTGTAGTGTTCGATATGTATGATGTTCTAATGATGTGTATACACATAATCACTGTTGTGTGTGTGCAAATACATGGTGTGAGTTTTTTCACTGCTCAGGATCTGCTATGGGCTATATTTACTAAAATAAGCTCCATCACAAGTCATCTCTAAGGACAGCTTAGGAATCATGGCATCATGGAGGGTAGCTTGTGGAGAAACCTGTGTCAGTCAATATAGCACAATATAGACAGAGAATATATAACAAATGTCTCCTCCAGTAACTAGTAATCTGGATAAGGTGCCCCAGGGATGTCCAGTCAGCTATATTACACAAGTCCAACACATTTACAGTGCAGAGGAATAGTGCCCTGTACACCAGTTATTTGCCGTAATAAGAGAATGTGAGTTGCTGAATATCCTTAAGGCTTTACTGGGAACAGATTGCATTCTCATCTCAGATTTGAGGCCACATAGATTTTCCATCTCTTATTTTGTTTTCTATAGAGTAGAACATAAGCCAGACAGGATGGTGTCTTTGTAAAGCAGCAGCATTGCAAAAAGTTTCCATAGAATGGGTAAGTTAGCAGGTTTCAGTAGATGAGACAATGCAGCGGCTTAGAAATGATGCTCCCACAGTCAGCATCAGCTGGGCTTGCACCTCCCTTTTTAGATTTCTTGGTGATATTTTAACAACTGTTGCTGTAGAGCCATCTACGATGATGTGCATTATGTATCCCTGTGTTAGGGAGATAGTTGTTAGGTTGCTTTCTGTAAGTGCAGTGTCACTTGGTTGCAGATAAGGAGGGGAACAATCTTTATGTGCAAAGTCCTTGATAAAAAACATCCATTGTGATCCAGACATGACGAGAGATGCACAATATATATATATATATAATGTAAACCCACAGACCAGTAATAAACTGCCCTTTGCACTACCAGTGTCTCTAGTCCATTAACTGTGTAGTGGAAGCAAAGTAGTCTCTTTCTTATATCCTTGGAATGCACAAAATCTTCACAGGCAAAAATTAGACCAACAATAAAGAAAAAAATAAAAATAATTCCAGGACAAGAAATTCCAGTGTTTTGGGACAAGGAATGGAGGAAGGCAGCATACATGTGTGCGTGCACGTGCGTGTAAGATGATGGTGCATGGGGTGTAAGTTGGCATAGACGGGAACCACAACATCTCTCTTTGCTTTGAAGTGTGTTTTGAGAGATATGCATCTGTATGTCTCAATGCAGTGCATATATCAGTAACCCTGATGTTTGTGTATCCTATATTCTAGTGCTGCCATATGTGCGTTTAACTGTGCTATGATGTATTACACTACTGGTTTCTAAACAAGTGCATTGCTGAGTGTTATTGCATGCTGTTATGAACAAATAATAGTGTTATAAACACCATAAGTAAGGGTATTCTGCATTTTTTTGTGTATGTATCACAGCATAGCTCCGCAGAACTGCATAGCACAATTCTGTGTTAGTATACTAGATGTCATGTTGTGAACCAGTATATAGGAATGTTGGATATACATGTGCCTGCAATCTCTCCTGGTTTCATGGGCCCTGCTATTGTGATTCATATAAAACGATAAGATTATATTCATATATATCCAAATACAAAAGTAAGCTCTGATCATGTAATCATCACTCCCCCTTGTCCCTGCCTTAGGTCTCTCCCCAGCTCAGGGGTTAGGGCATGAATGTGCGTCCATCTGCATGTGTCTGTGGGTCCATTACACCCCTCTCACACATACCACTCCTTCTTCGAAATGAAGGACCCATCATTTTGTGGCACCAAGTTGTCAGGCAGATCCTCTGGCTCATACTGGTACCCTAGCGTTCTATCCTCACCGTAGCCACGCCTGTCCCCCTCTTCCACTGTAAAATATGGGCGTTTTGATTCATCATCATATTTAGGACCCAACTTGCGCCCCTCTAGTCCCTCATCATCCTCCTCTTCATAACTGCTGCTCCCTATTGGACCTGGCTTTTTCTCATCATCAGAATCCTCTGGGTACTGCAGACTCTGGGCCATGGGTGGGTGCTGTGCCACTCCCGCTTTGCTGTATCCATTACCATAGACATGCTTCTTGGTGTTGTAGTCCCCCTTGAAGGTGTGATGCCTTCTCCTCACCAACAGAAAAATGATGACTGAAACGATCACAAGGAACACGACTCCTCCCACTATGCCCCCGATCACTGCCATTGAGAACATGGAGGTTGCGCTCCGCTCATGCTGCCCTGGAGGAGTCGGGGTGAAAGGGAATTCTGGGTAGGAAAAGACAAGGAGAGGGACAAAGTCAGGCTCAGGCTACATGCTAAAAACCCAAGAGCAGTGACGCAAACCGAGATGGTTGACCACTGTCACCCATGCTACTATCTCTGGTTATTGTATATTTTTACCCAAACTGGTCCTATCACTACTTATCCTAAACTAAAGTTTGGTTCACAAAGACATCTTCGGTTAGTCAGTCATAATCCACTGGGACACTTGAAACCAATTTAACATTCACTTTCAATAGATAAAATAGAATTATAAATTGTATTAAATATATGTCTGGGTTATGCATTTATCCATACTAACAATACTGACGTCAGACATGAATGTCTGTTTGATTTGCATCAATAAAAACGTTTGAGTTAAAATATAATACTACCAAATGGGTAAAGACTGAGTGGGTAATGCCAAACATTTTCAATTATATTTACTATGTTTTCATGTTTTATTTGCAACATTTTGAGAGTTTAACGTATTATTAAAGGAATATTCTAGTACAAAATTAATCTTTCATGATTCAGATAGATGCAATTTTAAGCAACTTTCTAATTTACTCCTATTATCAAATTTTCTTTATTTTTTTGTATCTTTATTTGAAAAAGCAAGAATGTAAGCTTAAGAACCGGACCATTTTTGATTCAGCACCTGGGTAGTGCTTGCTAATTAGTGGCTACATTTAGACACCAATCCGCAAGCACTACCCAGGTGCTGAACCAAATATGGGCCGGCTCCTAAGCTTACATTATTTCTTTTTAAAATAAAGATACCAAGAGAATGAAGAAAAATTAATAAAAAGAGTAAATTGGAAAGTTGCTTAAAATTGCATCTATCTGAATCATGAAAGTTGACTAGACTATCCCATTAATATAACAGAACAAAGTTTAAGTTGGTATACAGCATCCCTATATCTATTATATTAATGAATTATGTCCTCCCATCTTTTTCTGGTATTACTTTAATTTCAAAACCTGCATATTCCACACACAAAAAAAGTTCACATATCAGGTTGCTACTCAAAATATTCCTGTTTCTATATTAAACATGAATGTCTTAATACAGCAAGATGAAATTACAGCTATTTTTTTTGTTTTGTTACTGCCTTTGTTGCCCACACGGTTGCGTCCCTGCTTGGGTGAAAAAGGTAGGAGTGGGAAAAGGAGGAAAAAGTTTAGGTTGTTGGGAAGGAGGTAAAGGGAGATAATGGGTTCCATCCAAAGCCATGAGAATGCTGGACAAACAATAATGACAACCAGTTGGAAGATTAGAATCATCCACCAAAAGATAAACCAAACAGACCTTCACCAGCCACCAAGCAGACAGAAAACTATGTGAAAGAAGAAGCCAATAAGAAGACAGTATCGAAGATGCATTCCAATCAGCAGTCATCATAAAATCACACAAACCTAGACAGAAAAAAAACCTTTCATATCTATACCCATGGGAAGACCAGAGATAAGTTCCTTGAAAGGTTATTGAGATAGAAAAGCCATCAAAAAGAGACTAGACAAGAGCTAATAAAGAAAGTAGCCAAAGCTAAAATAGGAGACCAGCACAAATGTGACCCATGCAATTTACTCTATGCCAAACAGATTCATAACATCTAAGAAACCAGAGATCCCAACACAGTGACCAATAAACTTGTTACTTAAGGTCTTTTGTGTGCATGTACTATCTAACTTCCTGTTTGTACGGCTAGAAAGACATCAGGGTCTGTCTCCTATACTGAAGCACTGGTTATTAAAGGCTTACTCATGCGCACAGAACATTGTCACTCTCACCATAAAGAATCATATATACAGAACATGTAACAATAATGAAGTCACACAACTTTAATTTAGCTCTATCCTGAACAGCTTAATGTTTTTTTGCTGTTGTGTAGAGAGATGCATCCACTTCAAACAATCACAGTACAGTTGTTTTAAAGGCACCTATAAGTAATTGACTGCATTCAACACATCACACTCCATACAAAGCAAGTACACAGGGGAGGTGAATAACCAGACTCTCCCTAGGGGGATCCTGCCCCTCCCTTCTGTTCCTTTTACAAAGGGCTTTGTGTGTGACATGTGCAGGCTTGTGTGCGTTTCCTGGCTCAGGGGAGGGCTGGGCAGCTCATAATGTTACATGCTCTGTCTGTTTCCTGGGCTAGGCCTCGATCTGCACCCTCCGGGAACCCAGGAAATGTAGTGTATTGTTCTGTATGACTGCAGAGGTGTGCAGCAGCTGTGGCACTATGTGTAGGCAGTGCCAGCTAACAAACAACCTGACTGACATGGCCCTACAGAGTCACAAACTAACAAATCTGCATTACACAAAAAAACGCAATTTACATAATATACACAATACATATATGCACCCTGCAACTTCCAAACTACAACACAAAGCACACAGCAAATCACACAAGCACAATGAACACTACATAAGCCAATACAATGTAGCATCTCCTATAACACACATTAAAATAAACAGCATCCACAACATGTCCTCTCAAAGGAAGTGAACAACCACTTACAATACATAGACCACTTAGCTCCACAACCACTTACAATACATAGACCACTTAGCTCCACAACCACTTACAATACATAGACCACTTAGCTCCACAACCACTTACAATACATAGACCACTTAGCTCCACAACCACTTACAATACATAGACCACTTAGCTCCACAACCACTTACAATACATAGACCACTTAGCTCCACAACATACAAACATGTCATCAGAGTAAAGCTGCTTTTATAACACAAAGTGATTCAGACATACACTAAACTGATTTCAGTATTTCTTACTTAGAAACCTTCCTATAGCATTGCTCACTCTAGTTATTTCTCCATCAGTGCTGCACAACTGGCATCACTCAACCTGTATTCCTCACTCAGTATTGTTCACTTTCACTCTATCCCTCAACTCTTTAGTATTCCTCTCTATCCTTCAGTATGTCTCTGTCTCAGTGTGCCTTATTCAGTATTTTCCTCAATAAGTCCATCATTATTGCTCTCTCTAGATCCCACTCTCTTACCATCTTCCTCCCTTACTGTGTCAGTATGGTTTATGTGCTCACTACACCCTCACACTCTCAGAATCCCTCTGTCCATGTTTGTTTTGCCTGTTCCACCCTTATGACTCTCTCCACCCTCTCTCACATCTTGTTCTCCCCAATCTTCTATATCTTCTAGCGTCTCTCCTATAACGCGTCTCCTCCCAATTTCTGTGTCTATCATTGGTTGGACACTCCTAGCTTAAAGAGCAGACAGTGTGGAGTCAGAAAAGATGTGGTGAGATTGTCTTGCTTACCTGTCACATTTACCTCCACTTGACCCGTTTGACTTCCTATAGCATTTTTGGCCTCACAGATGTATGTCCCAGACAGACTGTAAGTGACTGGTCCTCTGAATAGCAGAGTGTTGTTTACTATCTCTGTGCCATCTGGTAGAGAACCATTTGCCCTGTGGAAAGAAGGATACAGAAGTTAAGAGCCCTCCACAGCATGTTGAATAAAGGGTTCAGACATATCTGTATTGCGCACGTACAACTCTACTTCTCAATATTCTTTAAGTGGCTATAGTTTGTAAAAAATCCAAACAATGGAATAGAAGAAATCAATGCGAATAATACTCAAATTTTCTTCTATTATCTAATTTACTTCTTTCACTTGCTATCCTTTGTTGAAGGAGCAGTAATGCATTATTGGGAGCTAGCTGAAAGCCAATGATAAGAGGCATGTGCAGCCACCAATCGGCAGCTTCTAAGTCTACCTAGGTATTCTCTTCAATTAGTATACAAAGAGAACCATTCCAATTAGTTAATAGAAATAAATTGGAAAGTCATTTAAATTGCATGCTCGGTCTGAATCATGAAAGAAAAAAATGGGTTTCTATTTAAACTGACAATATAGTGATCTGCTCATTAGGCAAACGTCAATGTAAACTTAAAATGTTCTTTATAAAAAGAGTAAACTCTCCAGGATATTACAACCAGAATATCAGATCCTCAAAACAATTACCAAAAGCAGAAAAGTTTACATTTTGTAAGCACATATTTAGAGAGACCACTATCACTCCACCAAATAATAATACATTTATTATAAGTGCACATTGCAAGTAAATCTAGCTCTTTATTTCTTTCCTAAGATATGGAGAGTTCACAACGTCATTCAGTTACTAGTGGAAATATCACTCCTGGCCAGCAAGAGGAGGCAAAGAGCACCACAGCAAAGCTGTTAAGTGTCACTCCCCTACCCATAATCCCCAGTCATTCTCTTTGCCTCTGTCAATGGAGGAGGTGAAGTTTGGTGTCTGAAGAAATTAATTCCTTTTTTGGGTACTTTTCCCTGCAAGCAAAGACTTGGGTTTAGCTGAGTCCACGTCAATCTCTTCAGTAAAGTAGTGGTGGCTTTTAAGCAGTTAGGAAGTTGTGAGGTAGTCCTTGCTTTGTTTCCTAACACATTGCTGCCCATGGTACAGAAAGCCAGTGTTGGTTACTCTGTTCTTTCTTTTTCTAGAGGTCTCTGTAAGGAGTATGTGTCCTTTCACACCTTGTGAGCTGTCTTCCTGCCGGACACCTAGACTGCAGATAAGGGCTTTTGTCTTCTAGGTCTTGGAGACTTGCACTTCAGAAGAATATGTCATATGCAGTAGATGGGGACATTTTTAAATTCCTTTATACAGGATTTTCATTGACAGTGGGCAGGCACATTATGTATGTTGAGACTAGGGGCTCTATTTATCAAGGTCTGTCGGACCTGATCCAACAGTGCAGATCAGGTCCGACAGACCTCGCTGAATAAGGCGAGCAATACGCTCGCCGTATTCAGCATTGTACCAGCAGCTCACAAGAGCTGCTGGTGCAACGCCGCCCCCTGCAGACTCGCGGCCAATAGGCCGTCAGCAGTGGGGTGTCAATCAACCCGATCGTACTCGATCTGGTTGATTTCCGGCAATGTCTGTCCGCCTGCTCAGAGCAAGCGGACAGGTTATGGAGCAGTGGTCTTTGTAACCGCTGCTTCATAACTGCTGTTTCGCTGTTTCTGGCGAGCCTGCAGGCTCGCCAGAAACATGGGGCATCAAGCTCCTTTCGGAGCTTGATAAATATGCCCCTAGGGGTCAATCTTCCCTTTATTGGGACATTTTTCCTATTTGGGCTAATTTTGTTGAAATACTTTACTAGTATGTGTGTGGCTTATGTTTTATACAGGGATTTATGTATAAACTTAAAATTTGGCAGTTGGTTTTCTTTGCTTTCTTAGCTAGAACAGGCTAACTGACAGACTGCTTGCTTAGCTAGAACAGGCTAACTGACACACTGCTTGCTTAGCTAGAACAGGCTAACTGACAGACTGCTTGCTTAGCTAGAACAGGCTAACTGACAGACTGCTTGCTTAGCTAGAACAGGCTAACTGACAGACTGCTTGCTTAGCTATAACAGGCTAACTGACAGACTGCTTGCTTAGCTAGAACAGGCTAACTGACAGACTGCTTGCTTAGCTAGAACAGGCTAACTGACAGACTGCTTGCTTAGCTAGAGCAGGCTAACTGACAAACTGCTTGCTTAGCTAGAACAGGCTAACTGACAGACTGCTTGCTTAGCTAGAACAGGCTAACTGACAGACTGCTTGCTTAGCTAGAACAGGCTAACTGACAGACTGCTTGCTTAGCTATAACAGGCTAACTGACAGACTGCTTGCTTAGCTAGAACAGGCTAACTGACAGACTGCTTGCTTAGCTAGAACAGGCTAACTGACAGACTGCTTGCTTAGCTAGAGCAGGCTAACTGACAAACTGCTTGCTTAGCTAGAACAGGCAAACTGACAAACTGCTTGCTTAGCTAGAACAGGCTAACTGACACACTGCTTGCTTAGCTAGAACAGGCTAACTGACACACTGCTTGCTTAGATAGAACAGGCTAACTGACACACTGCTTGCTTAGCTAGAACAAGCTAACTGACAAACTGCTTGCTTAGCTAGAGCAGGCTAACTGACAAACTGCTTGCTTAGCTAGAACAGGCTAATTGACAAACTGCTTGCTTAGCTAGAACAGGCTAACTGACAGACTGCTTCCTTAGCTAGAGCAGGCTAACTGACAAACTGCTTCCTTAGCTAGAACAGGCTAACTGACAGACTGCTTGCTTAGCTAGAACAGGCTAACTGACAGACTGCTTGCTTAGCTAGAACAGGCTAACTGACAGACTGCTTGCTTAGCTAGAGCAGGCTAACTGACAAACTGCTTGCTTAGCTAGAACAGGCAAACTGACAAACTGCTTGCTTAGCTAGAATAGGCTAATTGACACACTGCTTGCTTAGCTAGAACAGGCTAACTGACACACTGCTTGCTTAGATAGAACAGGCTAACTGACACACTGCTTGCTTAGCTAGAACAAGCTAACTGACAAACTGCTTGCTTAGCTAGAGCAGGCTAACTGACAAACTGCTTGCTTAGCTAGAACAGGCTAATTGACAAACTGCTTGCTTAGCTAGAACAGGCTAACTGACAGACTGCTTCCTTAGCTAGAACAGGCTAACTGACAGACTGCTTCATTAGCTAGAACAGGCTAACTGACACACTGCTTGCTTAGCTAGAACAGGCTAACTGACACACTGCTTGCTTAGCTAGAACAAGCTAACTGACAAACTGCTTGCTTAGCTAGAGCAGGCTAACTGACAAACTGCTTGCTTAGCTAGAACAGGCTAACTGACACACTGCTTGCTTAGCTAGAACAGGCTAACTGACACACTGCTTGCTTAGCTAGAACAGGCTAACTGACACACTGCTTGCTTAGCTAGAACAAGCTAACTGACAAACTGCTTGCTTAGCTAGAGCAGGCTAACTGACAAACTGCTTGCTTAGCTAGAACAGGCTAATTGACAAACTGCTTGCTTAGCTAGAACAGGCTAACTGACAAACTGCTTGCTTAGCTAGAACAGGCTAACTGACACACTGCTTGCTTAGCTAGAACAGGCTAACTGACAGACTGCTTCCTTAGCTAGAACAGGCTAACTGACACACTGCTTGCTTAGCTAGAACAGGCTAACTGACACACTGCTTGCTTAGCTAGAACAGGCTAACTGACACACTGCTTGCTTAGCTAGAACAGGCTAACTGACACACTGCTTGCTTAGCTAGAACAAGCTAACTGACAAACTGCTTGCTTAGCTAGAACAGGCTAACTGACAAACTGCTTGCTTAGCTAGAACAGGCTAATTTACAAACTGCTTGCTTAGCTAGAACAGGCTAACTGACAGACTGCTTCCTTAGCTAGAACAGGCTAACTGACACACTGCTTGCTTAGCTAGAACAGGCTAACTGACAGACTGCTTGCTTAGCTAGAACAGGCTAACTGACAGACTGCTTGCTTAGCTAGAACAGGCTAACTGACAGACTGCTTGCTTAGCTAGAACAGGCTAACTGACAGACTGCTTGCTTAGCTAGAACAGGCTAACTGACACACTGCTTGCTTAGCTAGAACAGGCTAACTGACAGACTGCTTGCTTAGCTAGAACAGGCTAACTGACACACTGCTTGCTTAGCTAGAACAGGCTAACTGACAGACTGCTTGCTTAGCTAGAACAGGCTAACTGACACACTGCTTGCTTAGCTAGAACAGGCTAACTGACACACTGCTTGCTTAGCTAGAACAGGCTAACTGACACACTGCTTGCTTAGCTAGAACAGGCTAACTGACACACTGCTTGCTTAGCTAGAACAGGCTAACTGACACACTGCTTGCTTAGCTAGAACAGGCTAACTGACACACTGCTTGCTTAGCTAGAACAGGCTAACTGACAGACTGCTTGCTTAGCTAGAACAAGCTAACTGACAGACTGCTTGCTTAGCTAGAACAGGCTAACTGACAGACTGCTTGCTTAGCTATAACAGGCTAACTGACAGACTGCTTGCTTAGCTATAACAGGCTAACTGACAGACTGCTTGCTTAGCTAGAACAGGCTAACTGACAGACTGCTTGCTTAGCTAGAGCAGGCTAACTGACAGACTGCTTGCTTAGCTAGAACAGGCTAACTGACAAACTGCTTGCTTAGCTAGAACAGGCTAACTGACACACTGCTTGCTTAGCTAGAACAAGCTAACTGACAAACTGCTTGCTTAGCTAGAACAGGCTAACTGACAAACTGCTTGCTTAGCTAGAACAGGCTAACTGACAGACTGCTTGCTTAGCTAGAACAGGCTAACTGACAGACTACTTGCTTAGCTAGAACAAGCTAACTGACAAACTGCTTGCTTAGCTAGAACAGGCTAACTGACAAACTGCTTGCTTAGCTAGAACAGGCTAACTGACAGACTGCTTGCTTAGCTAGAACAGGCTAACTGACAGACTGCTTGCTTAGCTAGAACAGGCTAACTGACACACTGCTTGCTTAGCTAGAACAGGCTAACTGACACACTGCTTGCTTAGCTAGAACAGGCTAACTGACACACTGCTTGCTTAGCTAGAACAGGCTAACTGACGCACTGCTTGCTTAGCTAGAACAGGCTAACTGACACACTGCTTGCTTAGCTAGAACAGGCTAACTGACAGACTGCTTGCTTAGCTAGAACAAGCTAACTGACAGACTGCTTGCTTAGCTAGAACAGGCTAACTGACAGACTGCTTGCTTAGCTAGAACAGGCTAACTGACAGACTGCTTGCTTAGCTATAACAGGCTAACTGACAGACTGCTTGCTTAGCTAGAACAGGCTAACTGACCGACTGCTTGCTTAGCTAGAACAGGCTAACTGACAGACTGCTTGCTTAGCTAGAACAGGCTAACTGACAAACTGCTTGCTTAGCTAGAACAGGCTAACTGACAGACTGCTTGCTTAGCTAGAACAGGCTAACTGACAGACTACTTGCTTAGCTAGAACAAGCTAACTGACAAACTGCTTGCTTAGCTAGAACAGGCTAACTGACAAACTGCTTGCTTAGCTAGAACAGGCTAACTGACAGACTGCTTGCTTAGCTAGAACAGGCTAACTGACAGACTGCTTGCTTAGCTAGAACAGGCTAACTGACACACTGCTTGCTTAGCTAGAACAGGCTAACTGACACACTGCTTGCTTAGCTAGAACAGGCTAACTGACACACTGCTTGCTTAGCTAGAACAGGCTAACTGACGCACTGCTTGCTTAGCTAGAACAGGCTAACTGACACACTGCTTGCTTAGCTAGAACAGGCTAACTGACAGACTGCTTGCTTAGCTAGAACAAGCTAACTGACAGACTGCTTGCTTAGCTAGAACAGGCTAACTGACAGACTGCTTGCTTAGCTAGAACAGGCTAACTGACAGACTGCTTGCTTAGCTATAACAGGCTAACTGACAGACTGCTTGCTTAGCTAGAACAGGCTAACTGACAGACTGCTTGCTTAGCTAGAACAGGCTAACTGACAGACTGCTTGCTTAGCTAGAACAGGCTAACTGACAAACTGCTTGCTTAGCTAGAACAGGCTAACTGACAGACTGCTTGCTTAGCTAGAACAGGCTAACTGACACACTGCTTGCTTAGCTAGAACAGGCTAACTGACACATTGCTTGCTTAGCTAGAATAGGCTAACTGACAAACTGCTTGCTTAGCTAGAACAGGCTAACTGACAAACTGCTTGCTTAGCTAGAACAGGCTAACTGACAGACTGCTTGCTTAGCTAGAACAGGCTAACTGACACACTGCTTGCTTAGCTAGTACAGGCTAACAGAGACACTGCTTGCTTAGCTAGAACAGGCTAACTGACACAATGCTTGCTTAGCTAGAACAGGCTAACTGACAGACTGCTTGCTTAGCTAGAACAGGCTAACTGACACACTGCTTGCTTAGCTAGAACAGGCTAACTGACAGACTGCTTGCTTAGCTAGTACAGGCTAACTGACACACTGCTTGCTTAGCTAGTACAGGCTAACTGACAGACTGCTTGCTGACTGCTTGCTTAGCTAGAACAGGCTAACTGACACACTGCTTGCTTAGCTAGAACAGGCTAACTGACAGACTGCTTGCTTAGCTAGAGCAGGCTAACTGACAAACTGCTTGCTTAGCTAGAACAGGCTAACTGACAGACTGCTTGCTTAGCTAGAACAGGCTAACTGACACACTGCTTGCTTAGCTAGAACAGGCTAACTGACACACTGCTTGCTTAGCTAGAACAGGCTAACTGACACACTGCTTGCTTAGCTAGAACAGGCTAACTGACACACTGCTTGCTTAGCTAGAACAGGCTAACTGACAGACTGCTTGCTTAGCTAGAACAGGCTAACTGACACACTGCTTGCTTAGCTAGAACAGGCTAACTGACAGACTGCTTGCTTAGCTAGAACAGGTTAACTGACACAATGCTTGATCGTTTGTGTAAATTAAGCTCCGGTGTTGTAGGCAGAGGGAAACGTGCCTTTTACTTGCTGCTCAGTTTCCTCGCTATGCAGGTCATGTGACTTCTCTCTGCTGTTATATATAATAGCAGAGCGGAGCGGAGTCTTTGAATTTCAGTTTCTTCAGTGTTGATCTACTATATGATCGTCTTAGAGACATCTGGCAGCCAAATTGTGTATAAGTGTTATGGTAAGGCACCTCAGCCTGTCTAAGGTGTAGGGGGCCTATATGGTTTATTATTTTAAAGAATTTTTTGCATAACGTTAAGCGGCTGTGGTATTAAAAATTCTTACAGTGACAGTGTATTTAAGAAAAATTCTACAATTTGGGGAATTTTTATATTTAGTATTATGGACATTGACAAGACAAATACTTTTGAATATGCAATTCTGTGCTGCATGCTTAGCTAGAACACTTCACTTTGAAGATAAATTGTTGCCCTCTGAGCCCAATGTCTCTCAGGATGATGCTGTTCAGGCAATGCCACAACTTTCTGCTCAAACGTCCCAAGCCTCTATGGCATCACATACAGTGCCCTGCAGTTTCTCTCATCCTCCTGGAGGAGTTTATTTGCCTGAAGATTTTGCTGCACAGGTATCTTCTGTGGTATCTGCGGCATTATCTACTTTTCCTATGCTGGGAAAATGCAAGAGGAAAATTAGACATTCAGATAGTAAGGTTTCTGTTCCAGCTACTGCTATGCAGGTTGCCCCCCCCCCTCATAAGTCTGATGAGGAGGATACGTTGTAGTCTCTGAGGGTGAAATCTCAGATTCGGACAGTATTATTCCTTCATCTGATACTGAAAAAGTAAACTTCATATTTAAGCTTGAACGCCTTTGTGTACTGTTAAAGGAGGTATTGGGTACTTTGGACAACACCGATACTTCTGTCATTGTCAACCCTAAGAAGTCTAGTAAACTTAATAAATGCTATGATGTTCCTTCCTCTGTAGAAGTTTTTTCCTGTCCCGGACCATGTGACTGAGATTATTTTACAGGAATGGGAGAAGCCATGGATTCCTTTCTCCCCGTCTCCTGTATTTAAATAGATTTTTCCTGTTGCTGACTCCATTAAAGATTCTTGGCGTACGGTGCCTAAAGTAGAAGGGGCTATTTCTACTCTGGCTAAGTGAACAACAATTCCTATAGAGGATAGCTGCTCCTTTAAGAATCCCATGGACAAAAAGCTGGAAGCTTATTTGAAGAAGATGTATGTTCATCAAGGTCTTTAATGGCAACCTGCAGTTTGTATTGCCACAGTAGCAAGTGCAACATATTATTGGTGCAACGCCTTGTCTGAATCAATTTTATTAGAGACTCCGTTGGAGGAGATACAAGATAGAATTAAGGCTCCCAAACTACCCAATTCCTTTATTTCTGATGCTAACATGCAAGTTATTAGACTGGGAGCCAAGATGTCTGGCTTCTCTGTCCTAGCCCGTAGGGCATTGTGCCTAAAATCTTGGTCAGCTGATGTTAGCTCCAAGTCCAAGCTTCTGGGGTTTCCTTACAAGGGTAAGACCTTGTTCGGACCTGGTCTGGCAGAAATAATTTCTGAAATTAAGGGTGGAAAAGGGTCTTTTCTACCGCAAGACAAGCAGAACAAACTCAAAGGCCGTCAAAGTAATTTTTGTTCCTTTCGTAAGTTCAAAGGTCAAATGTCTCCCTCTTCCAAGCAGGAGCAGGCCAAGTCTTCTTGGAATCCCAATCAGTCTTGGAATAAGGAGAAGCAATCAAAGAAACCCTCAGCTGAGTCTAAGTCAACATGAAGGGTCGGTCCCCGGTCCGGAATTGGATCAAGTGGGGGGCAGACTTTCTCTGTTTTGTGAAGCGTGGAGACGAGATGTCCCAGAACCTTGGGCTGTGGACATAGTATATCAGGGTTACAAAATAGAATTCAAAACTATTCCTCCCAGGGGCAGATTCCACCTCTCAAGATTATCTGAAGACTAGGTAAAAAGAGAGGCATTCTTGAACTGCGTTCAGTACCTTTCCTCCCTGGGAGTGATTGTTCCAGTTCCATTAAGGGAACAGGGTCTAGGATTCTATTTAAATCTGTTCGTGGTTCCCAAAAAAGAGGGAACCTTTCAACCCATTTTAAACCTAAAGTGCCTCAAAAAGTTTCTCAGGGTACCATCCTTCAAAATGGAAACCAATCGTTCCATTCTTCTTTTGGTCTAAGAGGGTCAGTTCATGACGACCATAGACCTGAAGCACACATATCTTCATATTCCCATCCACAGGGATCATCAAAATTCCTGAGATTTGCCTTTCTAGACAAACACTTTCAGTTTGTGGCTCTTCCGTTTGGACTTGCCACAGCTCCCAGAATTTTTTCAAAGATTCTGGGGGCTCTCTTGGCAGTGATCAGGTCTCGAAAATTGCAGTGGCACCATACCTGGATAACATATTGGTTCAGGCGCTCTCTTTTCAACAAGCAAACTCTATAGATCTTGTTGTCTTTTCTACGTTCCCATGGTTGGAAAGTGAATCTGGAAAAGAGTTCTCTTGTTTCAGCTACAAGGGTGGTTTTCTTAGGGACCATAGTAGTTTCCCTATCTATGAAAAATTTTCTGATGGAGGTCAGAAAATTCTAAATTCTCTCCTCTTGCCTCTCTCTTCAGTCTACTGTTCGGCCATCAGTGGTTCAATGTATGGAGGTAATTGGTCTGATGGTCGCTTCCATGGACATAATTCCCTTTGCTTGATTCCATTTGAGAGCTCCGCAATTATGCATGCTCAGACAATGGAATGGAGACTATTCGGATCTGTCTCAGAGGATAGATCTAGACCAGTCGACAAGAGACTCTATCCCGTGGTGGCTTTCTCAGGACCATCTGTCTCAGGGCACATGTTTCCGAAGACCCTCCTGGATGATTGTGACCATGGACACCAGCCTGCTAGGCTGGGGAACAGTCTGGGACTATGGACTCGGGAGGAGTCTCCTCTCCCCATAAACATCTTGGAGTTGATAGTGATTTACAAATGCCCTGATGGCTTGGCCTCAATTTTCTTTAGCCCAGTTTATCAGGTTTCAGTCGGACAACATCACCTCAGTGACTTACATCAACCACCAGGAGGAACTCAGAGTTTCTTAGCCATGAAGGAGGTGGCAAGGATTATTCAGTGGGTGGAAGCTCACAATTGTTGTTTATCTGACATCCACATTCCTGGAGTGGACAACTGGGAAGTGGATTTCCTGAGCAGATAGGCATTTCATCCCAGGGAGTGGGCTCTCCATTCGGAGATGTTCTCCAGGCAGAAGGCCAAGCTTCCAAGGTACAGTTCAAGGTCAAGAGATCCTCGGCTGCTCTAATAGATGCTCTGGTGGTTCCTTGGAATTTTGGTCTAGCATACCTGTTTCTTCCATTTGCGCTCCTTTCACGAGTTATTGCTCGTATCAAACCAGAGAGAGCATCTGTAATTCTAATAGCTCCTGCATGGCCTCGCAGGATCTGGTATGCAGACCTAGTGAAGATGTCATCTCGGCCGCCTTGGAGGTTGCCTCTGAGGAAGGACCTTCTAACTCAGGGTCCATTCCTCCATCCAAATCTCATTTCTCTGAAGCTGACTGCTTGTAGATTGAATGTTTAGTTCTGTCTAAGGGGTATATTTATTATAGTGCGATTGGACATGATACCATGTAGCGTGTCATGTCCGCTGCACATCCATAAATGCAGACAACATACGCTGTCACCATTTATAACTGCACCAGCAGTTCTTGTGAACTGCTGGTGCAATGTCACCCCCTGCAGATTCGCGGCCGATCGGCCACTAGCAATCAACCCAATCATATTCGATCGGGTTCATTTCTGTCCGCGGCCTCAGAGCAGACGGCCAAGTTATGTAGCAGTGGTCTTAATCTTGTTCTTAAAGTTTTGCAGCAGGCTCCGTTTGAGCCAATGAATTCCATAGATATTAAGTTGCTATCTTGGAAGGTTTTGTTTCTTATTGCTATCTCTTCTGCTCTGAGAGTTTCGGAACTCTCGGCTTTGCAGTGTGATTCGCCTTACCTTATCGTTCATGCGGATAAGGCGGTTCTTCGTACTAAATTGGGGCTTCTTCCTAAAGTGGTTTCGCAATGAAAAATTAATCAGGAAATTGTTGTTCCTTCTCTCTGTCCCAATCCTTCTTCTCATAAGGAACGTCTGTTGCACAACTTGGATGTTGTGAGTGCTCTAAAATTCTACCTACAGGCGACTAATGATTTTCACCAGTCTTCTGCCATGTTTGTTTATCAGGAAATGTAAGGGTCAGAAGGCTACTTCTACTTCTCTTTCCCTCTGGTTGAGAAATATGATTTGTTTTGCTTATGAGACTGCTGGACAGCAACCTCCTGAGAGAATAACAGCTCATTTCACTAGGGCTGTCTCCTCTTCTTGGGCTTTCAAAAATGAAGCTTCTGTGGAACAGATTTGCAAGGCTGCAACTTGGTCCTCTCAGCATACTTTTCCAAATTTTCCAAATTTGATACTTTTGCCTCGGCTGAGGTCTGCCTGTCTTGTTCTCCCTTCCTGTTCATTCTGTGTCCTCTAGCTTGGGTATTGGTTCCCATTACTAATTGAATGACGTTGTGGACTCTCCATATCTTAATCTTAATGCTTACCTGATAAATTTCTTTCTTTCCGGATATGGAGAGTCCACGACCCCACCCTTTATTAAGACAGTTATTTTTTACTAAACCTCAGGCACCTCTACACCTTTGTGTTTTTCCTTTTCCATTTCCCTTCGGTCGAATGACTGGGGATTATGGGTAGGGAAGTGACACTTAACAACTTTGCTGTGGTCCTCTTTGCCTCCTCCTGCTGGCCAGGACTGATATTCCCACTAGTAATTGAATGACGTTGAGGACTCTCCATATCTGGAAATAAATACATTTATCAAGTAAGCATAAATTTTGTTTTTCACAATTATCTTTTTTTAAAAGTCACTCTTTATGGAACATAGAACTAAAACCACTTAGAATGTCCATAGTTTCAAAATGCCCAACACCAAAACTTGCACAGCTGCAAAGTTCCCTTAATTAAAAAATGGAAATTTGGCAATGTAAAACAATCAACTTAAAAGTGTTTGTCTTTTTATTCTTCAACACTATTAAAAAAACATTGAAAATGGAGCATGCCTAAAGAATAAGATTTGTTTGCAATATCCACACCTCAAATCCAAACACTGTGCTGTTGTTCCACTACAAGCTATCCCCGATAAAAAGCCGATTTTACTCCCAGCTTTGTACTCTACTACTCAGTGGGCTATTCCTTTTTCTCGTACCGTTCACTAAGAATTTGAGATTTCTTTTTTTTGCAACTATAGGTAATTGTAAAAGTAGACCTTTAGGGGTAGATTAATTAATGGTCGAGCGGAATTCGCTGTAGCAAATCATGTCTGCTCAACCTCGCTAAATGCCGGCAGCAAATGCTGTCGGCATTTAACATTGCACAAGCATTTCTGGTGAACTGCTAGTGCAATGCTGCCCCCCTGCTCACTGGCGGCCAATTGGCCCCTAGCAGGGGCCGTCAATCATCCTGATCGTATCGGATCGGGATTATTTCAGTCAACTAAAAGGACCAGCATCCGCTGCTTAATAATTTGACCTTCTTGTGTCTAAAATAGAAGACCCAGAACCTAAAATATAAACATGTAAATAAGGTGACAGGCAACAGAAAATAGCTAAAAAATCACATGTATTAAAAGAGAATAAAATTAAAGTCTGAATAGAAAAAGTTCAAGGGTGAACAAGAGCAAAAGCAAACACCCAGGCCTACTCCAGTATGATTTAGCACACTATTTGTAAGGAAACTGCAATAAGGATACAAAAGGTGCCACATAGCCTACAAATCAATACATATAAGAAAGGATCAAACCAACTTACAACTGAGAAACATCCCTAGGTACCAATCCAAGCATGTTGGGTTCTCTCTGTCCCACAGCTAAAATGAACCTTTAGTAATCAGTTCACTGGAGCTGATGGCCTCTATTTAACAAAGGTCTTGCGGACCTGATCTGACAGTGCGGATCAGGTCCGCAAGACCTCGCTGAATGTGGAGAGCAATACGCTCTCCGTATTCAGCATTGCACCAGCAGCTGACAAGAGCTGCTGGTGCCACGCCGCCCCCTGCAGACTCACGGCCAATCGGCCACCAGCAGGGAGGTGTCAATCAACCCGATCATACTCGATCGGATTGAATTCCGGGGATGTGTGTCCGCCTGCTCAGAGCAGGAGGACAGGTTATGGAGCAGTGTTGTTTGTGACCGCTGCTTCATAACTGCTGTTTCTGGTGAGTCTGATAGATAGGCCCCGATGAGTGGACTGTTTACTGGAATTTTGGTTTAGCCTGGGGGGCCGAGAGAGCCCATCATGCTTAGCAACTGGACGTCTGATGCTCATTTTATTTATTTATTTAAGGGGCAGTCTAATGTAAAATAATCTCCCCTTTCATGTGTTCCTAATGATCACTTTTACCTGCTTGAGTGTATTAAATTGTTTGCAAACAGCTCCTTTACATTTATTATTTTATTTGTCAAATGTTTTGCCTGTTGAAACTTCCACCTATACTGGAAGTGTGAATACTTAGCGCTGCGGAATCTGTTGGCGCTCTACAAATAACCGATAATAATAATACTGCAGCATTCTTTATGGAAAAGTTATGTAAGCAAGAGACAGAGAGTGGGGTCGAAGATGGAGATTTTTGTATCTGAAATAGTTGGTTTTGCTCTTTAAACCTCACTCATAATTAACATTTCAATACTTATTAGACTTTGTGCATATAGAGAGAGATAACATGCCTGTTCTTCCTGCAGAGTCAGCTCATTTAAATGAGCATGTTCTTGAGTACAATGAGTGAAGGTTTCAATTAGCAAAAACAGTGTCCCTTTAACAAGAAGCTATCACTCCGTGTGGTATTTTCTTCAGTTCTTACTGTTATTGGTTAATGCATTTGCTCTTAAATAAACTCCATTGGAGGAGAGGATTCGATACACCTGAAATATTACTTGTAATTAATTGGCAGAAAAAAGATCTAACATATAAACACCCTTATTGTGAACCAGAGAAAAAGTCTGCATGGAATGTTTTTTAGTTAATTGATGGAGTTGCATGATTTTGTTACACTTACATTCTCCACTGGTACGAAGAAGGAAGAGGGTTGGCATCTGCTAAGCAGGTCAGCTTTACATCAGCCCTTTTCACATACCAGTTCCCATCAAAACCTTCAATGGAAACCTGAGGTTCATCTGGGGAGAAAGAGAGAGAAGGGAAAAATGTATTAAATGTTTGTCGCACATAGAACTCCAGACACTGATAATCTACTCACTATGTCCATACTAAGGCCTCTATGTATCAAGCCGTCTACTTACCTGCATTCGCCGGCCCAATACGCTCGCCTACCATCGCCGCCGCAGACCTGAATCCGTTCGCCAAAGTTATCAAGAAAGCTGTCAAGAAGCCGCGCACCAAGTACGGAGCGATGAGCAGCCGACTGTTGTTAACTGACAGTCATCGATCTCGCTGCTCATCGGCTTCTTCGCAGCTTTCTTGCTAGCCTGTCACTAAGCACCCACACTAAACTATACTGTTTAACCCCCTAAACTGCCGCTCCTGGAGCCCCCCGCACCTAAATAAAGTTATTACCCCCTAAACCGCCGCTCCCGGACCCTGCCGCCACCTACATTATACCTATTAACCCCTAATCTGCCCCCCTACACCGCCGCCACCTACTTTATACTTATTAACCCCTAAACCGCCGCTCCCGGACCCCGCCGCAACTGAATGAATATATTAACCCCTACACCGCCGCTCCCGGACCCTGCCGCCACCTACATTATACCTATTAACCCCTAATCTGCCGCCCCCTATACCGCCGCCACCTGCATAAATTTATTAACCCTTATCCTGCCGATCCCGGACCCCGCCGCAAATAAATTAATTGTTGAACCCCTAAACCGCCGCACCCGGACCCCGCCGCCACCTACATTACATTTATTAACCCCTATCCTGCCCCCCCTACACTGCCGCCACCTACAGTACATTGATTAACCCCTAATCTACCCCCCTACACCGCCGCCAATATATTAAATGAATTTACCCCAAAACCTAAGTCTAACCCTAACACTCCCCTAACTTAAATATTATTTAAATTAATCTTAATATTCCTATAATTAAATAAATTACTCCTATTTAAAACTAAATACTTACCTATAAAATAAACCCTAAGATAGCTACAATATAATTAATAATTACATTATAGCTATTTTAGGATTTATTTTTATTTTACAGGCAACTTTGTATTTATTTTAACTAGGTACAATAGCTATTAAATAGTTATTAACTATTTAATAGCTACCTAGCTAAAATAACTTCAAAATTACCTGTAAAATCCTAACCTAAGTTACAAATACACCTAACACTACACTATCAATAAATTAATTAAATAAATTAACTATAATTATCTATAATAAAATACAATTAAATAAACTAAACTATATTACAAAAAAAACACTAAATTACAAAAAATAAAAAAATATTACAAGAAGTTTCATCTAATTACACCTAATTTAAGCCCCCTAATAAAATAAAAAAGCCCCCCAAAATAATAAAATTCCCTATCCTAAACTAAATTACAAATAGTAGTAATCAGCTCTTTTACCAGCCCTTAAAAGGGCCTTTTGCTGGGCATTGCCCCAAAGTAATCAGCTCTTTTACATGTAAAAAAAAGAAATACAATACCCCCCCAACATTACAACCCACCACCCACACACCCCTACTCTAAAAGACACCCGATCCCCCCTTAAATAAACCTAAAACTACCCCATTGAAGATCACCCTACCTTGAGCCGTGTTCACCCAGCCGGGCACCACTGGTCATCCGATGTGGCAGAAGAGGACATCCGGACCGGCAGAAGTCTTCATCCGATCGGGGCAGAAGAGGTCCTCCATCCGGCAGAAATCTTCATCCATGCGGCATCTTCTATCTTCATCCTTGCGGCGATGAGCGGCTCCATCCTGAAGACCTCTGGTGCGGAACATCCTCCTTGGCCGACGACTACCCGACAAATGACTGGTCCTTTAAATGATGTCATCCAAGATGGCGTACCTCGAATTCCGATTGGCTGATAGGATTCTATCAGCCAATCGGAATTAAGGTAGGAAAAATCCGATTGGCTGATGTAATCAGCCAATCGGATTGACGTTCAATCCGATTGGCTGATTGGATCAGCCAATAGAATGCGAGCTCAATCCGATTGGCTGATACAATCTATCAGCCAATCGGAATTCGAGGGAAGCCATCTTGGATGACGTCATTTAAAGGACCAGTCATTCGTCGGGTAGTAGTCGGCCAAGGAGGATGTTCCGCACTGGAGGTCTTCAGGATGGAGCTACTCATCGCCGCAAGGATGAAGATAGAAGATGCCGCTTGGATGAAGATTTCTGACGGATAAAGGACCTCTTCTGCCCCGATCGGATGAAGACGTCTGCCGGTCCGGATGTCCTCTTCTGCCGCATCGGGTGACCAGTGGTGCTCGGCTGGGTGAACACGGCTCAAGGTAGGGTGATCTTCAATGGGGTAGTGTTAGGTTTATTTAAGGGGGGATCGGATGGGTTTTAGAGTAGGGGTGTGTGGGTGGTGAGTTGTAATGTTGGGGGGGTATTGTATTTCTTTTTTTTTACAGGTAAAAGAGCTGATTACTTTGGGACAATGCCCCGCAAAAGGCCCTTTTAAGGGCTGGTAAAAGAGCTGATTACTACTATTTGTAATTTAGTTTAGGATAGGGAATTTTATTATTTTGGGGGGCTTTTTTATTTTATTAGGGGGCTTAGATTAGGTGTAATTAGATTAAACTTCTTGTAATATTTTTTATTTTTTTGTAATTTAGTTTAGTTTATTTAATTGTATTTTATTATAGATAATTGTAGTTAATTTATTTAATTAATTTATTGATAGTGTAGTGTTAGGTGTATTTGTAACTTAGGTTAGGATTTATTTTACAGGTAATTTTGAAGTTATTTTAGCTAGGTAGCTATTAAATAGTTAATAACTATTTAATAGCTATTGTACCTAGTTAAAATAAATACAAAGTTGCCTGTAAAATAAAAAATAAATCCTAAAATAGCTATAATGTAATTATTAATTATATTGTAGCTATCTTAGGGTTTATTTTATAGGTAAGTATTTAGTTTTAAATTGGAATAATTTATTTAATTATAGGAATATTTATTAAGATTAATTTAAATAATATTTAAGTTAGGGGGGTGTTAGGGTTAGGGTTAGACTTAGGTTTTGGGGTTAATTCATTTATTATATTGGCGGCAGTGTAGGGGGGTAGATTAGGGGTTAATCAATGTACTGTAGGTGGCAGCGGTGTAGGGGGGCAGGATAGGGGTTAATAAATGTAATGTAGGTGGCGGCGGGGTCCGGGAGCGGCGGTTTAGGGGTTAATAGGTTTATTATAGTTGCGGCAGGGTTTGGGAGTGGCAGTTTAGGGGTTAATACGTATAAAGTAGGCGGCGGTGGTGTAGGGTGGGCAGATTAGGGGTGTTT
The DNA here is from genome assembly GCF_027579735.1 of Bombina bombina. Lineage (NCBI taxonomy): Eukaryota > Metazoa > Chordata > Amphibia > Anura > Bombinatoridae > Bombina > Bombina bombina. The sequence continues at coordinate 354,372,657 of NC_069506.1, read as the reverse complement.
AGACTCGGGGTACATGTTAGGTTGTTAGGTGCAGACGTTCCCTTAGAAATCAATGGGATATCGGGCAGCAGCGAACATGAGCTCTCGCTGCTGTCAGACTCCCATTGATCCCTATGGCATTCGCCGCCTCCAGGGCGGCGGATTGAAAACCAGGTACGCTGGCCCGGAATAGTGGCAAGCGTAGCTGGTAGGTATTTGATAACTAGCAAAAGTAGTCAGATTGTGCAGAACTTGCGTTCGGAACATCTGTAGTGACGTAACCATCGATCTGTGTCCGACTGAGTCCGGCGGATCGTATGTTACATCACTCAATTCTACTTTTGCCGGGCTGTAGGGCTTGATAACTATGGCGAATCTGCCTCGCCACAATTACACTGAGGAATTCCAGCGTATTTGCGGTTGACGGCTTGATAACTAGAGGCCTATGTCCTTCTATCCAGTAACTCACCAGTCATACCCTAATTAGTTTTTATGCTGCACCAAAAACTCCCATATTTAATGTTTCTACATCTGCTTTAATCTTTAAAGGGCCATAATATTCAAAAAATGATATCTGGTACTTGCATTCTTGATTTTCAAATAAAGATACCAGGAGAATTAAGAAAATTTGATAATAGGAGTAAATTAGACAGTTGCCTAAAATTGCTGCTCTATCTGAATCACGAAAAAAAAAATGTGGGTTTAATGTCCCTTTAATGTCCATAAAGCAGTGTGCCCGTCATATTGTAGCTTAGTTATGGTTATAAATGGCGCAACCAATGACTTCCATATAGAAAGCCCACAATAGTTAGAATTCAATTACAGGAAAGGAGAACAAAATAAATAATGATAATATATTGTAACATGTAATTAAACAATTTATATTAATATCTTGAGGGGTTTAATGTCCCTTTAACACCTTGTGTTGGAGCCTTTCCTAACCTTTTAAGGGTTTAAGCACGTTTTATTATTTATCTGATACAATTTACTCTCTTACACCTACAATAATCATTTTTTTCTATTTCTATTTATTTATTTAACCGTTTTGGTACTACACTTATATCATTAGTCTTGTCTTACTTAAAGGGTTACAGTCAACACAATAATTGCTATTGTTTAAAAGATAGCTAACACCTTTAATACTCATTTCCCAGCTTTGCACAACCAACGTGGTTATATTAACATATTTTATAACCTTTAAACCTCTACATTTCCGTCTGTTTCTAAGTCCCTAAAGACAGCCCCATGATCACAGGCTTTTGTATTTGCTTTTCACATCAGGGGAAGCTAGTTTATGTGAGGCATATAGATAATATTGTGCTCACGCCCGTGGATTCTAAAAACACAGCACTAATTGGGGCAGTCAGAAGATGCTTAGATACAAGGTAATCACAGAGGTAAAAGGTATATTAATATAACAGAGATAAGGGGCAGTCTGCAGAGGCTTAGATACAGGGTAATCACAGAAGTAAAAAGTATATTAATATAACTGAGATAAGGAGCAGTCTGCAGAGGCTTAGATACAAGGTAATCACAGAGGTAAAAAGTATATTAATATAACTGAGATAAGGAGCAGTGTGCAGAGGCTTAGATACAAGGTAATCACAGAGGTAAACAGTATATTAATATAACTGAGATAAGGGGGCAGTCTGCAGAGGCTTAGATACATGGTAATCCCAGAGATAAAAAGTATATTAATATAACTGAGATAAGGGGCAGTCTGCAGAGGCTTAGATACAAGGTAATCACAGAGGTAAAAAGTATATTAATATAACTGAGATAAGGAGCAGTCTGCAGAGGCTTAAATACAAGGTAATCACAGAGGTAAAAAGTATATTAATATAACTGAGATAAGGGGCAGTCTGCAGAGGCTTAGATACAAGGTAATCACAGAGGTAAAAAGTATATTAATATAACTGAGATAAGGAGCAGTCTGCAGAGGCTTAAATACAAGGTAATCACAGAGGTAAAAAGTATATTAATATAACTGAGATAAGGAGCAGTCTGCAGAGGCTTAGATACAAGGTAATCACAGAGGTAAAAAGTATATTAATATAACAGTCTGCAGAGGCTTAGATACAAGGTAATCACAGAGGTAAAAAGTATATTAATATAACTGAGATAAGGGGCAGTCTGCAGAGGCTTAGATACAAGGTAATCACAGAGGTAAAAAGTGTATTAATATTACTGAGATAAGTGGGCAGTCTGCAGAGGCTTAGATACAAGGTAATCACAGAGGTAAAAAGTATATTAATATAACTGAGATAAGGAGCAGTCTGCAGAGGCTTAGATACAAGGTAATCACAGATGTAAAAAGTATATTAATATAACTGAGATAAGGGTGCAGTCTGCAGAGGCTTAGATACAAGGTAATCACAGAGGTAAAAAGTATATTAATATAACTGAGAAAAGGGGCAGTCTGCAGAGGGTTAGATACAGGGTAATCACAGAGGTAAAAAGTATATTAATATAACTGAGATAAGGGGCAGTCTGCAGAGGCTTGGATACAGGTTAATCACAGAGGTAAAAAGTATATTAATGTAACTGAGATAAGGAGCAGTCTGCAAAGGCTTAGATACAGGGTAATCCCAGAGATAAAAAGTATATTAATATAACTGAGATAAGGGGCAGTCTGCAGAGGCTTAGATACAAGGTAATCACAGAGATAAAAATTATATTAATATAACTGAGATAAGGGGCAGTCTGCAGAGGCTTAGATACATGGTAATCCCAGTGAAAAAAAGTATATTAATATAACTGAGATAAGGGGCAGTCTGCAGAGGCTTAGATACAAGGTAATCACAGAGGTAAACAGTATATTAATATTACTGAGATAAGGAGCAGTCTGCAGAGGCTTAGATACAAGATAATCACAGAGGTAAACAGTATATTAATATAACTGAGATAAGGGGCAGTCTGTAGAGGCTTAGATACAAGGTAATCACAGAGGTAAAAAAGTATATTAATATAACTGAGATAAGGAGCAGTCTGCAGAGGCTTAGATACAAGGCAATGACAGAGGTAAAAAGTATATTAATATAACTGAGATAAGGGGCAGTCTGCAGAGGCTTAGATACGAGGTAATCACAGAGGTAAACAGTATATTAATATTACTGAGATAAGGAGCAGTCTGCACAGGCTTAGATACAAGATAATCACAGAGGTAAACAGTATATTAATATAACTGAGATAAGGGGCAGTCTGTAGAGGCTTAGATACAAGGTAATCACAGAGGTAAAAAGTATATTAATATATCTGAGAAAAGGGCCATCTGCAGAGGGTTAGATACAGGGTAATCACAGAGGTAAAAAGTATATTAATATAACTGAGATAAGGGGCAGTCTGCAGAGGCTTGGATACAGGTTAATCACAGAGGTAAAAAGTATATTAATGTAACTGAGATAAGGAGCAGTCTGCAAAGGCTTAGATACAGGGTAATCCCAGAGATAAAAAGTATATTAATATAACTGTGATAAGGGGCAGTCTGCAGAGGCTTAGATACAAGGTAATCACAGAGATAAAAATTATATTAATATAACTGAGATAAGGGGCAGTCTGCAGAGGCTTAGATACATGGTAATCCCAGTGAAAAAAAGTATATTAATATAACTGAGATAAGGGGCAGTCTGCAGAGGCTTAGATACAAGGTAATCACAGAGGTAAACAGTATATTAATATTACTGAGATAAGGAGCAGTCTGCAGAGGCTTAGATACAAGATAATCACAGAGGTAAACAGTATATTAATATAACTGAGATAAGGGGCAGTCTGTAGAGGCTTAGATACAAGGTAATCACAGAGGTAAAAAAGTATATTAATATAACTGAGATAAGGAGCAGTCTGCAGAGGCTTAGATACAAGGCAATGACAGAGGTAAAAAGTATATTAATATAACTGAGATAAGGGGCAGTCTGCAGAGGCTTAGATACGAGGTAATCACAGAGGTAAACAGTGTATTAATATTACTGAGATAAGGAGCAGTCTGCAGAGGCTTAGATACAAGATAATCACAGAGGTAAACAGTATATTAATATAACTGAGATAAGGGGCAGTCTGTAGAGGCTTAGATACAAGGTAATCACAGAGGTAAAAAGTATATTAATATAACTGAGATAAGGAGCAGTCTGCAGAGGCTTAGATACAAGGTAATCACAGAGGTAAAAAGTATATTAATATAACTGAGATAAGGGGCAGTCTGCAGAGGCTTAGTTACAAGGTAATCACAGAGGTAAAAAGTATATTAATATAACTGAGATAAGGAGCAGTCTGCAGAAGCTTAGATACAAGGTAATCACAGAGGTAAAAAGTATATTAATATAACTGAGATAAGGAGCAGTCTGCAGAGGCTTAGATACAAGATAATCACAGAGGTAAACAGTATATTAATATAACTGAGATAAGGGGCAGTCTGTAGAGGCTTAGATACAAGGTAATCACAGAGGTAAAAAGTATATTAATATAACTGAGATAAGGAGCAGTCTGCAGAGGCTTAGATACAAGGTAATCACAGAGGTAAAAAGTATATTAATATAACTGAGATAAGGGGCAGTCTGCAGAGGGTTAGATACAAGGTCATCACAGAGGTAAAAAGTATATTAATATAACTGAGATAAGGGGCAGTCTGCAGAGGGTTAGATACAAGGTCATCACAGAGGTAAAAAGTATATTAATATAACTGAGATAAGGGGCAGTCTGCAGAGGCTTAGATACAAGGTAATCACAGAGGTAAAAAGTATATTAATATAACTGAGATAAGGAGCAGACTGCAGAGGCTTAGATACAAGATAATCACAGAGGTAAACAGTATATTAATATAACTGAGATAAGGGGTAGTCTGTAGAGGCTTAGATACAAGGTAATCACAGAGGTAAAAAGTATATTAATATAACTGAGATAAGGAGCAGTCTGCAGAGGCTTAGATACAAGGTAATCACAGAGGTAAAAAGTATATTAATATAACTGAGATAAGGGGCAGTCTGCATAGGGTTAGATACAAGGTCATCACAGAGGTAAAAAGTATATTAATATAACTGAGATAAGGGGCAGTCTGTAGAGGCTTAGATACAAGGTAATCACAGAGGTAAAAAGTATATTAATATAACTGAGATAAGGGGCAGTCTGCATAGGGTTAGATACAAGGTCATCACAGAGGTAAAAAGTATATTAATATAACTGTGTTTTCTGTGCAAAACTCGGGAATGGGTAATAAAGGGATTATCTATCGTTTAAAACAATAACAAACTTTGAGTTGACTGTCCCTTTAAAGGGACATGAAACCCATTTTTTTTTCTTGATTCCGATAGATCATATAATTTTAAACAACTTTCCAATTTACTTCTTCTATTATCAAATTTGCTTCATTCTCTTGGTATTCTTTTTGGAAGAAGCAGCAATGTACAGGGAGCTAGCTGAACACATTAGGTGAACCAATGACAATAGGCATATATGAGTATCCAGCCACCAATCAACAACTTGCTCCCAGTAGTGGATTGCTGCTCTTGAGCCTACCTAGGAATGCTTTTCAATAAAAGGACACCAAGAGAGCAAAGCAAATGAGATAATAGACATATATTGAAAATGGTTTAAACTGTATGCAATTGGGTTTCATGCCCCTCTAATTATCCTGAGACATCTGCTTGCTCATTTAACAACATGCTTATAGATCTTTAGTCCATCTAAGGCACCCATTTATTCCAATTTCTTTCTATTTCCCCTTCTGCCTCAAACACACCATGCTTAATTCTATCCTGAAAGCTTGCATATTTTTCATGCATGACCCTTGTACACTTTGTTGCATTTTATAAATGTGCCTCACAAACTTTATGCACAAATTCCCCACATACACATATCCATTACTTGCTCACACACAAATAATCCTTTGCTTTCCACTAATTTGCCTTAGCCGTGCTCCTACTTACATTGCACATTCAGTGTCATGGTCTTGGCATCCCTTTCTGTCTGGTAGTTGATGACACAGGTTAGTGACTGGCGGTGGGCCTCTCGGTTTGGAACCAGAAGATATTGGCTTATCACAGTGACAGTCCCGTTATCGTTTTTTAGCTCCTGGAACACTGATTCCCCCTTTAGTTTTGTCTCCCAGCTCAAGCTGCTTGAAGGTTTCCCATTGGCTGATGTACAGGTAGCTACAACAACCTTTGCATTTGACGCAGGCACTGCAACCAGTGGCTTCGTAGTCTCATCCATATGATTTCTTGGTTTAGCTAAAAAGTTAAATTAGATAATTAATTATGATGATAGTTGCTAAACATTTTTATTACAATTATTTCATAAATATTGATGAACTAGTGCATTTTATTATCTCACCATCTATCATATTATCTATCTATCTATCTATCTATCTATCTATCTATCTATCATCTATCTATCATCTATCTATCATCAAAGTGTCAGAATTCTTGAGCTGTTTGTATATCGCACATTGCTGCACCGTCCACTTACCATACTGAGCAGACTAATTTATGTGTGAAACACTGTAATGTATTTTATATTGGATGTATTTAAATATCAAATAAAATCTAACAAATAATATAACAAAATAATCATTAATAAAAACAGAGGGTATAAGAACTCCCTAAGAAACATCCTCCTTGCCAATGTACACACGTGACAAACACATAATGTGAGCCTGGTGAAGGTTACTATAGTTATGCAGAATGCACATCTAGGCCTCTATTTAACAAGGTCTGGCGGACCTGATGCGACAGTGCGGATCAGGTCCGCCAGACCTCGCTGAATACGGAGAGCAATACGCTCTCCATATTCAGCATTGCCCCAGCAGCTCACAAGAGCTGATGGTGCAACGCCGCCCCCTGCAGACTCGCGGCCAATGGGCTGCCAGCAGGGGGTGTCAATCAACCCGATCATACTCGATCGGGTTGATTTCCGGCGATGTCTGTCCGTCTGCTCAGAGCAGGTGGACAGGTTATGGAGCCGTAGTCTTTGTGACCGCTGCTTCATAACTGCTGTTTCTGGCGAGTCTGGAGGCTCGCCAGAAACACGGGCCGTCAAGCTCCTTTCAGAGCTTGATAGATAGGCCCCTTTATGTATAGTGCTTTAAAAAAATATATCTTGCATAGTACAAAATTATTTCTGCTTTACAAAATGTAAAAACTCTTGCAAAATGGGGCTTAGGATTCCGTGATTCTAGAATGTGACCAACTGGATAATCTTTGATAAATGGCTTACACAATACATCTTATAATAGTATATTTGTTGGCATGAATCTTCTGTGTATGCCTAGACAAAGCTTAGACCATTCATTAGTGCAAGAATAATTCTGAAGCAGTGGTTCCAAGCCTCCTTAGTTTTGAAATCCAAGAAAAGATGAATGTCCAGTTTGGGCAGTAGCTCATCAACAAATCTTTGAACAAACTTCTTATAAAGAGAAGCTATCAGTAGAGAGCTAAACAAGGTCTGAAGCTCTGATGGTAGTCTGGTCGATTCAAATATTTTTTTAGCAAATAAAAATAATCTATTTTTGAGTTAAGAATACAACAGAAACCCAAACTAACTTAGGACATCCAAAAGGATGGTCCCAGGGAGGAACTATTTTCCAAAGTCATGGCTTGATACAAGACTTGGCTCTGAAAAACAATGAGAAACCCAGATAGTTTCATAAGGCTAGATACATGTATCTGCAAACAAAATAACAAAATCATACTTAGATACTTGAACTATCCATTTTAGAATATCAGACATTACAGTGCGTGAAAGAAGAAATATTTTTCCTGTATTCAGGAGGAGAAAGTAAAGAAGAGGAGATGGTTCATTTCTGATTCTTTAACAAAATGCCCTTTTAAAGAGTCAATCCTAAATTTCTTAGGGACAGTAAAGTCATAATAAATATTCATGAATCAGATAAAACATGTACTTTTACTTTACTTCTATTGCTCTCTTAGTATCTTTTGTTCAAAAATAAATCTAGGAAGGCTGATAAGTGCTCAGGAGTGTGCACGTGTCTTTAGCAGTCTATGGCAGCATTGTATGCAACTATGTATCACATGGCTATAAATAATGTTGCAAATACTGCTGCTATATGGCTTAAGACACATGAACGCTCCTGAGCTCACCCATTCTTAGTTTTTAACAAAGAATACCATGAGAACTAAGCAAAATTGATAATAGAAGTAAATTGGATAGTTGTTTAAAATGTCATGCTCTATATCATCTATGTAAGCATAAATTTGATTTTACTGTCCCTTTAAATAGTTCCTTGCAATATGAGGGTCATTCCTTATTTTAATTCAGTGGGTTATTATAAAGACCGTGATTATATAAAAGATACTAACTCAGACGGTTGCATACTTGGAATATCTTTATCCGTTGATAAAACCACCATAATAACTGTGTAATAAAGAACACAAAGGGTTGCAATAACTTCCCGTTTTATCTAATGTTTACCAGTGAATAATTGGGTCTTATTCTGAGCTTATAAAGTCTAGAGGATGTTGATTAACCAAACAAGAGGACTAAGGAGTGAGAAGAAGAGCTGAGATTTAACTCACAAACAAATAAAACAAATATATGTCTGAATTTTCAACCCACCGTGACCATTTTACCACTAATGTGCACTCCTAACCAACAGATATACATTGACAACCACGGTTAAAGATCACCTAAAAGTGATGCAGCTTAGCTCTAAAATGCTGACCTATACAACTCTATGTAAAAAAGGAAGATATTTGTATTTACTCAGTAGCCACATCCCATTGTAAAGAGACTTTTAGCAGCCAATCAGGATGCTTGTCCCAGGTATGCAAGAGAGCATGCAGTCATGTTATTTCACTCAACAGTTTAAGGAATTTTACTATGAAATCTCGCAAGATCACAGAAAAGCAAAGTATGAATTTGCATTAATTAAGCTGATTGGTTGTTTTTTTACTTTTTTTTTAACATGCAGCTGACTCTTGTGAGCTGAACACATTTTGAAGTAAACTAAGTTCCTTTTCTAAAGAGAGATGTGACATTTGCAGTTATTCCTCTGCCTCAATTGCAAGTGATTTAGCATATGGCTATTATGTCTCTTTAAGTCTCTGGAGAGTGTAATGCAGAAGTTTTATCACTTGACTACTCTGTATAGTCTCTAATTTGGCCCTGGGTTTGGGGAACTAAGGCTGAAGAATAAGTGTGAGAAGGGTGCTAGGTATAAAAAGCCTGTCAATCATATTGTTAGTACACAAGTATTGCACAGTATGTCAAGTCATTGCTTACCTAAAACTGTGAGGTTGAGTTGACTTTCCCTGTTCCCTGTGGGGAAGGTTGCAAATTCACAGATGTATGCTCCTTCATCCTCCAGTTGTAACTGACTCAGAAGGATGGTACCATCCCGATATGAGGGGCTTTGAAACTTTACTCGTCCCCTGTAAGGGGGTAGGTAGGACATTCCCATATTTGGGTTATAAATAGCAACATTCTGCTTGGAGCCGTTAGTGTATTTCTGCCAAGTGACCTGAGTGATTTTTACACTTGGTAGAGGGTTAACAAAGCTACAATGGAGGATGATGTCGGTACCAATGTACCCCGAAACTGTGTCATTCACCAGCACCATTTCACCTTGCACTCCTAAAAGAGAAGAAACATAACTGTGAAATTGGAAACAAATATACAGGAGAAAAAAACTCAGCACAACGAGAGTTATCTCCTAAATATAGCTCTGAGACTCCAAATATAAAAAACAATAGAACATAAAGTGCACCAAAAGATATACATAAACAAATTCAGCATAGTGAGGATGTGCCCATAAACAGGAGGATGAGTGCAAAACATTAACTCTCCATCCCAAAACAGAGTGAGATTACAGCAGACGTTGTGATATCAGGAGTAAGTTATTGTGCACATACAGGATAGTGAGGATGTAAGAGAGAGGTTAGAGAGAGGTGGTAGACGTCATACTAGACGGTACACATTTTGGACAGTATGTATGATGTGTGTGTCAGACAGAGGGGGGTGTCACACACACAGATTGGATGTTGGTAAAAGGTCAGCCTGCAGGGTTAGAGAGAGGTAGTAGACGTCATACTAGACGGTACACATTTTGGACAGTCTGTATGATGTGTGTGTCAGACAGAGGGGGGTGTCACACACACAGGTTGGAAGTTGGTAAAAGGTCAGCCTGCAGGGTTAGAGAGAGGTGGTAGACGTCATACTAGACGGTACACATTTTGGACAGTCTGTATGATGTGTGTGTCAGAGGGGGGTGTCACACACACAGATTGGATTTTGGTAAAAGGTCAGCCTGCAAGGTTAGAGAGAGGTGGTAGACGTCATACTAGACGGTACACATTTTGGACAGTCTGTATGATGTGTGTGTCAGACAGAGGGGGGTGTCACACACACAGATTGGATGTTGGTAAAAGGTCAGCCTGCAAGGTTAGAGAGAGGTGGTAGACGTCATACTAGACGGTACACATTTTGGACAGTATGTATGATGTGTGTGTCAGACAGAGGGGGGTGTCACACACACAGGTTGGAAGTTGGTAAAAGGTCAGCCTGCAAGGTTAGAGAGAGGTAGTAGACGTCATACTAGACGGTACACATTTTGGACAGTCTGTATGATGTGTGTGTCAGAGGGGGGTGTCACACACACAGATTGGATGTTGGTAAAAGGTCAGTCTGCAAGATTAGAGAGAGGTGGTAGACGTCATACTAGACGGTACACATTTTGGACAGTCTGTATGATGTGTGTGTCAGACAGAGGGGGGTGTCACACACACAGATTGGATGTTGGTAAAAGGTCAGCCTGCAGGGTTAGAGAGAGGTGGTAGACGTCATACTAGACGGTACACATTTTGGACAGTCTGTATGATGTGTGTGTCAGACAGAGGGGGGTGTCACACACACAGATTGGATTTTGGTAAAAGGTCAGCCTGCAAGGTTAGAGAGAGGTGGTAGACGTCATACTAGACGGTACACATTTTGGACAGTCTGTATGATGTGTGTGTCAGACAGAGGGGGGTGTCACACACACAGATTGGATGTTGGTAAAAGGTCAGCCTGCAAGGTTAGAGAGAGGTGGTAGACGTCATACTAGACGGTACACATTTTGGACAGTCTGTATGATGTGTGTGTCAGAGGGGGGTGTCACACACACAGATTGGATGTTGGTAAAAGGTCAGCCTGCAAGGTTAGAGAGAGGTAGTAGACGTCATACTAGACGGTACACATTTTGGACAGTATGTATGATGTGTGTGTCAGACAGAGGGGGGTGTCACACACACAGGTTGGATGTTGGTAAAAGGTCAGCCTGCAAGGTTAGAGAGAGGTGGTAGACGTCATACTAGATGGTACACATTTTGGACAGTCTGTATGATGTGTGTGTCAGAGGGGGGTGTCACACACACAGATTGGATGTTGGTAAAAGGTCAGTCTGCAAGGTTAGAGAGAGGTGGTAGACGTCATACTAGACGGTACACATTTTGGACAGTATGTATGATGTGTGTGTCAGACAGAGGGGGGTGTCACACACACAGATTGGGTTTTGGTAAAAGGTCAGCCTGCAGGGTTAGAGAGGTGGTAGACATCATACTAGATGGTACACATTTTGGACAGTCTGTATGATGTGTGTGTCAGACAGAGGGGGGTGTCACACACACAGATTGGATGTTGGTAAAAGGTCAGCCTGCAGGGTTAGAGAGAGGTGGTAGACGTCATACTAGACGGTACACATTTTGGACAGTCTGTATGATGTGTGTGTCAGAGGGGGGTGTCACACACACAGGTTGGATGTTGGTAAAAGGTCAGCCTGCAGGGTTAGAGAGAGGTGGTAGACGTCATACTAGACGGTACACATTTTGGACAGTCTGTATGATGTGTGTGTCAGACAGAGGGGGGTGTCACACACATAGGTTGGATGTTGGTAAAAGGTCAGCCTGCAGGGTTAGAGAGGTGGTAGACGTCATACTAGACGGTACACATTTTGGACAGTATGTATGATGTGTGTGTCAGACAGAGGGGGGTGTCACACACACAGGTTGGATGTTGGTAAAAGGTCAGCCTGCAAGGTTAGAGAGAGGTGGTAGACGTCATACTAGACGGTACACATTTTGGACAGTCTGTATGATGTGTGTGTCAGATTGGATGTTGGTAAAAGGTCAGCCTGCAAGGTTAGAGAGAGGTGGTAGACGTCATACTAGACGGTACACATTTTGGACAGTATGTATGATGTGTGTGTCAGACAGAGGGGGGTGTCACACACACAGGTTGGAAGTTGGTAAAAGGTCAGCCTGCAAGGTTAGAGAGAGGTAGTAGACATCATACTAGATGGTACACATTTTGGACAGTCTGTATGATGTGTGTGTCAGACAGAGGGGGGTGTCACACACACAGATTGGATGTTGGTAAAAGGTCAGCCTGCAGGGTTAGAGAGAGGTGGTAGACGTCATACTAGACGGTACACATTTTGGACAGTCTGTATGATGTGTGTGTCAGACAGAGGGGGGTGTCACACACACAGGTTGGATGTTGGTAAAAGGTCAGCCTGCAGGGTTAGAGAGGTGGTAGACGTCATACTAGACGGTACACATTTTGGACAGTATGTATGATGTGTGTGTCAGACAGAGGGGGGTGTCACACACACAGGTTGGATGTTGGTAAAAGGTCAGCCTGCAAGGTTAGAGAGAGGTGGTAGACGTCATACTAGACGGTACACATTTTGGACAGTCTGTATGATGTGTGTGTCAGATTGGATGTTGGTAAAAGGTCAGCCTGCAAGGTTAGAGAGAGGTGGTAGACGTCATACTAGACGGTACACATTTTGGACAGTATGTATGATGTGTGTGTCAGACAGAGGGGGGTGTCACACACACAGGTTGGAAGTTGGTAAAAGGTCAGCCTGCAAGGTTAGAGAGAGGTAGTAGACGTCATACTAGACGGTACACATTTTGGACAGTCTGTATGATGTGTGTGTCAGAGGGGGGTGTCACACACACAGATTGGATGTTGGTAAAAGGTCAGTCTGCAAGATTAGAGAGAGGTGGTAGACGTCATACTAGACGGTACACATTTTGGACAGTATGTATGATGTGTGTGTCAGACAGGGGGGGGGTGTCACACACACAGGTTGGATGTTGGTAAAAGGTCAGCCTGCAGGGTTAGAGAGGTGGTAGACATCATACTAGATGGTACACATTTTGGACAGTCTGTATGATGTGTGTGTCAGACAGAGGGGGGTGTCACACACACAGGTTGGATGTTGGTAAAAGGTCAGCCTGCAGGGTTAGAGAGAGGTGGTAGACATCATACTAGATGGTACACATTTTGGACAGTCTGTATGATGTGTGTATCAGACAGAGGGGGGTGTCACACACACAGATTGGGTTTTGGTAAAAGGTCAGCCTGCAAGGTTAGAGAGAGGTAGTAGACGTCATACTAGACGGTACACATTTTGGACAGTCTGTATGATGTGTGTGTCAGACAGAGGGGGGTGTCACACACACAGGTTGGATGTTGGTAAAAGGTCAGCCTGCAGGGTTAGAGAGAGGTGGTAGACGTCATACTAGACGGTACACATTTTGGACAGTCTGTATGATGTGTGTGTCAGACAGAGGGGGGTGTCACACACACAGGTTGGATGTTGGTAAAAGGTCAGCCTGCAGGGTTAGAGAGAGGTGGTAGACGTCATACTAGATGGTACACATTTTGGACAGTCTGTATGATGTGTGTGTCAGACAGAGGGGGGTGTCACACACACAGATTGGATGTTGGTAAAAGGTCAGCCTGCAGGGTTAGAGAGGTGGTAGACATCATACTAGACGGTACACATTTTGGACAGTCTGTATGATGTGTGTGTCAGAGGGGGGTGTCACACACACAGATTGGATGTTGGTAAAAGGTCAGCCTGCAGGGTTAGAGAGAGGTGGTAGACGTCATACTAGACGGTACACATTTTGGACAGTCTGTATGATGTGTGTATCAGACAGAGGGGGGTGTCACACACACAGATTGGATGTTGGTAAAAGGTCAGCCTGCAAGGTTAGAGAGAGGTGGTAGACATCATACTAGACGGTACACATTTTGGACAGTCTGTATGATGTGTGTGTCAGACAGAGGGGGGTGTCACACACACAGGTTGGATGTTGGTAAAAGGTCAGCCTGCAAGGTTAGAGAGAGGTGGTAGACGTCATACTAGACGGTACACATTTTGGACAGTCTGTATGATGTGTGTGTCAGACAGAGGGGGGTGTCACACACACAGATTGGATGTTGGTAAAAGGTCAGCCTGCAAGGTTAGAGAGAGGTAGTAGACGTCATACTAGACGGTACACATTTTGGACAGTCTGTATGATGTGTGTGTCAGAGGGGGGTGTCACACACACAGATTGGATGTTGGTAAAAGGTCAGCCTGCCGGGTTAGAGAGAGGTGGTAGACGTCATACTAAACGGTACACATTTTGGACAGTCTGTATGATGTGTGTGTCAGACAGAGGGGGGTGTCACACACACAGATTGGATGTTGGTAAAAGGTCAGCCTGCAGGGTTAGAGAGAGGTGGTAGACGTCATACTAGACGGTACACATTTTGGACAGTCTGTATGATGTGTGTGTCAGAGGGGGGTGTCACACACACAGATTGGATGTTGGTAAAAGGTCAGCCTGCAGGGTTAGAGAGAGGTGGTAGACGTCATACTAGACGGTACACATTTTGGACAGTCTGTATGATGTGTGTGTCAGACAGAGGGGGGTGTCACACACACAGATTGGATGTTGGTAAAAGGTCAGCCTGCAAGGTTAGAGAGAGGTAGTAGACGTCATACTAGACGGTACACATTTTGGACAGTCTGTATGATGTGTGTGTCAGAGGGGGGTGTCACACACACAGATTGGATGTTGGTAAAAGGTCAGCCTGCAGGGTTAGAGAGAGGTGGTAGACATCATACTAGATGGTACACATTTTGGACAGTCTGTATGATGTGTGTGTCAGACAGAGGGGGGTGTCACACACACAGATTGGATGTTGGTAAAAGGTCAGCCTGCAGGGTTAGTGAGAGGTGGTAGACATCATACTAGACGGTACACATTTTGGACAGTCTGTATGATGTGTGTGTCAGACAGAGGGGGGTGTCACACACACAGGTTGGATGTTGGTAAAAGGTCAGCCTGCAGGGTTAGAGAGAGGTGGTAGACGTCATACTAGACGGTACACATTTTGGACAGTCTGTATGATGTGTGTGTCAGACAGAGGGGGGTGTCACACACACAGATTGGATGTTGGTAAAAGGTCAGCCTGCAAGGTTAGAGAGAGGTGGTAGACGTCATACTAGACGGTACACATTTTGGACAGTCTGTATGATGTGTGTGTCAGACAGAGGGGGGTGTCACACACACAGGTTGGAAGTTGGTAAAAGGTCAACCTGCAAGGTTAGAGAGAGGTCGTAGGCGGCATAATAGACGGTACATATTTTGGACAGTCTGTATGATGTGTGTGTCAGAAGGGGGTGTCACACACACAGATTGTATGTTGGTAAAAGGTCAGTCTGCAGGGTTAGAGAGGTCATAGATGGCATACTAGATGGTACACATTTTGGACATTCTGTATGATGTGTATGTCAGACAGAGGGGGGTGTCACACACACAGATTGGAAGTTGGTAAAATGTTAGGGTTAGGTCCGGGGTGCTATAGACATACTGGATTGTGGGAAAGGGACAGTTTGCAGGGCTAGTGACAAACACTGAGCTTACTGTTTGCACACACTCATTTGTCATTGTATTTATATTTTACATATCGTTAAACAAGAGAAGAAAATCCAGTTCTACCTCTTGAGAGTGAAACACAGAAGAATGGGAGGGGTGGGAGAGTGATACAGATGAGGACAGAAAAGGAGAGAGAGGGTGGGAGACGATTGGAGAGGGAGAGAGGAGTGTGAGGTTTTAGAACATGAAAATGACATACAGATATGAGGAAAACAAATGAGAGAATGAATGTAAAAGCAAGAGGGAGAACTAGAAGAGACATAAAGGGAGTTATAGGTGGAGAAGACTGAGGGGCTTAGAAACAGTTCAAGATATACTAAGAATTCAGAGACCTCACCAGTGACTCAAATCTCTGAAACGTATATCCTATGGACCTGATTCAGTAAGATGAGGGAAAATGTCATAAGCCAATCAATTAACTCGATAAAATGAAAATGTGAAAGATCTTTCTAAAATGCCAAACCGTGCCTAGTGATTACAGAGTCACACAAAGAGGAAGAGCAGGTGTGCAGCTGGTGAGCAGTAGCACCATTCACCTGTGTGATTACAGAGTCACACAAAGAGGAAGAGCAGGTGTGCAGCTGGTGAGCAGTAGCACCATTCACCTGTGTGATTACAGAGTCACACAAAGAGGAAGAGCAGGTGTGCAGCTGGTGAGCAGTACTTGTGCACCATTCACCTGTGTGATTACAGAGTCACACAAAGAGGAAGAGCAGGTGTGCAGCTGGTGAGAAGTACTTGTGCATCATTCACCTGTGTGATTACAGAGTCACACAAAGAGGAAGAGCAGGTGTGCAGCTGGTGAGCAGTACTTGTGCACCATTCACCTGTGTGATTACAGAGTCACACAAAGGGGAAGAGCAGGTGTGCAGCTGGTGAGAAGTACTTGTGCACCATTCACCTGTGTGATTACAGAGTCACTCAAAGAGGAAGAGCAGGTGTGCAGCTGGTGAGCAGTACTTGTGCACCATTCACCTGTGTGATTACAGAGTCACTCAGAGGAAGAGCAGGTGTGCAGCTGGTGAGAAGTACTTGTGCACCATTCACCTGTGTGATTACAGAGTCACACAAAGAGGAAGAGCAGGTGTGCAGCTGGTGAGCAGTACTTGTGCATCATTCACCTGTGTGATTACAGAGTCACTCAAAGAGGAAGAGCAGGTGTGCAGCTGGTGAGCAGTACTTGTGCACCATTCACCTGTGTGATTACAGAGTCACACAAAGAGGAAGAGCAGGTGTGCAGCTGGTGAGCAGTACTTGTGCACCATTCACCTGTGTGATTACAGAGTCACACAAAGAGGAAGAGCAGGTGTGCAGCTGGTGAGCAGTACTTGTGCACCATTCACCTGTGTGATTACAGAGTCACTCAAAGAGGAAGAGCAGGTGTGCAGCTGGTGAGAAGTACTTGTGCACCATTCACCTGTGTGATTACAGAGTCACACAAAGAGGAAGAGCAGGTGTGCAGCTGGTGAGCAGTACTTGTGCACCATTCACCTGTGTGATTACAGAGTCACACAAAGAGGAAGAGCAGGTGTGCAGCTGGTGAGCAGTACTTGTGCACCATTCACCTGTGTGATTACAGAGTCACTCAAAGAGGAAGAGCAGGTGTGCAGCTGGTGAGCAGTACTTGTGCACCATTCACCTGTGTGATTACAGAGTCACTCAAAAAGGAAGAGCAGGTGTGCAGCTGGTGAGCAGTACTTGTGCACCATTCACCTGTGTGATTACAGAGTCACTCAAAGAGGAAGAGCAGGTGTGCAGCTGGTGAGCAGTACTTGTGCACCATTCACCTGTGTGATTACAGAGTCACTCAAAAAGGAAGAGCAGGTGTGCAGCTGGTGAGCAGTACTTGTGCACCATTCACCTGTGTGATTACAGAGTCACACAAAGAGGAAGAGCAGGTGTGCAGCTGGTGAGCAGTACTTGTGCACCATTCACCTGTGTGATTACAGAGTCACTCAAAGAGGAAGAGCAGGTGTGCAGCTGGTGAGAAGTACTTGTGCACCATTCACCTGTGTGATTACAGAGTCACACAAAGAGGAAGAGCAGGTGTGCAGCTGGTGAGCAGTACTTGTGCACCATTCACCTGTGTGATTACAGAGTCACACAAAGAGGAAGAGCAGGTGTGCAGCTGGTGAGCAGTACTTGTGCACCATTCACCTGTGTGATTACAGAGTCACACAAAGAGGAAGAGCAGGTGTGCAGCTGGTGAGCAGTACTTGTGCACCATTCACCTGTGTGATTACAGAGTCACACAAAGAGGAAGAGCAGGTGTGCAGCTGGTGAGCAGTACTTGTGCACCATTCAGCTGTGTGATTACAGAGTCACACAAAGAGGAAGAGCAGGTGTGCAGCTGGTGAGCAGTAGCACCATTCACCTGTGTGATTACAGAGTCACACAAAGGGGAAGAGCAGGTGTGCAGCTGGTGAGCAGTACTTGTGCACCATTCACCTGTGTGATTACAGAGTCACACAAAGGGGAAGAGCAGGTGTGCAGCTGGTGAGCAGTAGCACCATTCACCTGTGTGATTACAGAGTCACACAAAGGGGAAGAGCAGGTGTGCAGCTGGTGAGCAGTACTTGTGCACCATTCACCTGTGTGATTACAGAGTCACACAAAGAGGAAGAGCAGGTGTGCAGCTGGTGAGCAGTAGCACCATTCACCTGTGTGATTACAGAGTCACTCAAAGAGGAAGAGCAGGTGTGCAGCTGGTGAGCAGTACTTGTGCACCATTCACCTGTGTGATTACAGAGTCACACAAAGGGGAAGAGCAGGTGTGCAGCTGGTGAGCAGTAGCACCATTCACCTGTGTGATTACAGAGTCACTCAAAGAGGAAGAGCAGGTGTGCAGCTGGTGAGCAGTACTTGTGCACCATTCACCTGTGTGATTACAGAGTCACACAAAGAGGAAGAGCAGGTGTGCAGCTGGTGAGCAGTACTTGTGCACCATTCACCTGTGTGATTACAGAGTCACACAAAGAGGAAGAGCAGGTGTGCAGCTGGTGAGCAGTACTTGTGCACCATTCACCTGTGTGATTACAGAGTCACACAAAGGGGAAGAGCAGGTGTGCAGCTGGTGAGCAGTACTTGTGCACCATTCACCTGTGTGATTACAGAGTCACACAAAGAGGAAGAGCAGGTGTGCAGCTGGTGAGCAGTACTTGTGCACCATTCACCTGTGTGATTACAGAGTCACACAAAGAGGAAGAGCAGGTGTGCAGCTGGTGAGCAGTACTTGTGCACCATTTACCTGTGTGATTACAGAGTCACACAAAGAGGAAGAGCAGGTGTGCAGCTGGTGAGCAGTACTTGTGCACCATTCACCTGTGTGATTACAGAGTCACACAAAGGGGAAGAGCAGGTGTGCAGCTGGTGAGCAGTAGCACCATTCACCTGTGTGATTACAGAGTCACACAAAGAGGAACAGCAGGTGTGCAGCTGGTGAGCAGTACTTGTGCACCATTCACCTGTGTGATTACAGAGTCACACAAAGAGGAAGAGCAGGTGTGCAGCTGGTGAGAAGTACTTGTGCACCATTCACCTGTGTGATTAAAGAGTCACACAAAGAGGAAGAGCAGGTGTGCAGCTGGTGAGAAGTACTTGTGCACCATTCACCTGTGTGATTACAGAGTCACACAAAGAGGAAGAGCAGGTGTGCAGCTGGTGAGCAGTACTTGTGCACCATTCACCTGTGTGATTACAGAGTCACACAAAGAGGAAGAGCAGGTGTGCAGCTGGTGAGCAGTAGCACCATTCACCTGTGTGATTACAGAGTCACACAAAGAGGAAGAGCAGGTGTGCAGCTGGTGAGCAGTACTTGTGCACCATTCACCTGTGTGATTACAGAGTCACACAAAGAGGAAGAGCAGGTGTGCAGCTGGTGAGCAGTACTTGTGCACCATTCACCTGTGTGATTACAGAGTCACACAAAGAGGAAGAGCAGGTGTGCAGCTGGTGAGCAGTAGCACCATTCACCTGTGTGATTACAGAGTCACACAAAGAGGAAGAGCAGGTGTGCAGCTGGTGAGCAGTACTTGTGCACCATTCACCTGTGTGATTACAGAGTCACACAAAGAGGAAGAGCAGGTGTGCAGCTGGTGAGAAGTACTTGTGCACCATTCACCTGTGTGATTACAGAGTCACACAAAGAGGAAGAGCAGGTGTGCAGCTGGTGAGCAGTAGCACCATTCACCTGTGTGATTACAGAGTCACACAAAGAGGAAGAGCAGGTGTGCAGCTGGTGAGCAGTACTTGTGCACCATTCACCTGTGTGATTACAGAGTCACACAAAGAGGAAGAGCAGGTGTGCAGCTGGTGAGCAGTAGCACCATTCACCTGTGTGATTACAGAGTCACACAAAGAGGAAGAGCAGGTGTGCAGCTGGTGAGCAGTACTTGTGCACCATTCACCTGTGTGATTACAGAGTCACACAAAGAGGAAGAGCAGGTGTGCAGCTGGTGAGCAGTACTTGTGCACCATTCACCTGTGTGATTACAGAGTCACACAAAGAGGAAGAGCAGGTGTGCAGCTGGTGAGCAGTACTTGTGCACCATTCACCTGTGTGATTACAGAGTCACACAAAGAGGAAGAGCAGGTGTGCAGCTGGTGAGCAGTACTTGTGCACCATTCACCTGTGTGATTACAGAGTCACACAAAGAGGAAGAGCAGGTGTGCAGCTGGTGAGCAGTACTTGTGCACCATTCACCTGTGTGATTACAGAGTCACACAAAGAGGAAGAGCAGGTGTGCAGCTGGTGAGCAGTACTTGTGCACCATTCAGCTGTGTGATTACAGAGTCACACAAAGAGGAAGAGCAGGTGTGCAGCTGGTGAGCAGTAGCACCATTCACCTGTGTGATTACAGAGTCACACAAAGGGGAAGAGCAGGTGTGCAGTTGGTGAGCAGTAGCACCATTCACCTGTGTGATTACAGAGTCACACAAAGGGGAAGAGCAGGTGTGCAGTTGGTGAGCAGTAGCACCATTCACCTGTGTGATTACAGAGTCACTCAAAGAGGAAGAGCAGGTGTGCAGCTGGTGAGCAGTACTTGTGCACCATTCACCTGTGTGATTACAGAGTCACACAAAGAGGAAGAGCAGGTGTGCAGCTGGTGAGCAGTACTTGTGCACCATTCACCTGTGTGATTACAGAGTCACACAAAGAGGAAGAGCAGGTGTGCAGCTGGTGAGCAGTACTTGTGCACCATTCACCTGTGTGATTACAGAGTCACACAAAGGGGAAGAGCAGGTGTGCAGCTGGTGAGCAGTAGCACCATTCACCTGTGTGATTACAGAGTCACACAAAGGGGAAGAGCAGGTGTGCAGCTGGTGAGCAGTAGCACCATTCACCTGTGTGATTACAGAGTCACACAAAGAGGAACAGCAGGTGTGCAGCTGGTGAGCAGTACTTGTGCACCATTCACCTGTGTGATTACAGAGTCACACAAAGAGGAAGAGCAGGTGTGCAGCTGGTGAGAAGTACTTGTGCACCATTCACCTGTGTGATTACAGAGTCACACAAAGAGGAAGAGCAGGTGTGCAGCTGGTGAGCAGTAGCACCATTCACCTGTGTGATTACAGAGTCACACAAAGAGGAAGAGCAGGTGTGCAGCTGGTGAGCAGTACTTGTGCACCATTCACCTGTGTGATTACAGAGTCACACAAAGAGGAAGAGCAGGTGTGCAGCTGGTGAGCAGTACTTGTGCACCATTCACCTGTGTGATTACAGAGTCACACAAAGAGGAAGAGCAGGTGTGCAGCTGGTGAGCAGTAGCACCATTCACCTGTGTGATTACAGAGTCACACAAAGGGGAAGAGCAGGTGTGCAGCTGGTGAGAAGTACTTGTGCACCATTCACCTGTGTGATTACAGAGTCACACAAAGGGGAAGAGCAGGTGTGCAGCTGGTGAGCAGTACTTGTGCACCATTCACCTGTGTGATTACAGAGTCACACAAAGAGGAAGAGCAGGTGTGCAGCTGGTGAGCAGTACTTGTGCACCATTCACCTGTGTGATTACAGAGTCACTCAGAGGAAGAGCAGGTGTGCAGCTGGTGAGCAGTACTTGTGCACCATTCACCTGTGTGATTACAGAGTCACACAAAGAGGAAGAGCAGGTGTGCAGCTGGTGAGCAGTACTTGTGCACCATTCACCTGTGTGATTACAGAGTCACACAAAGAGGAAGAGCAGGTGTGCAGCTGGTGAGCAGTACTTGTGCACCATTCAGCTGTGTGATTACAGAGTCACACAAAGAGGAAGAGCAGGTGTGCAGCTGGTGAGCAGTAGCACCATTCACCTGTGTGATTACAGAGTCACACAAAGAGGAAGAGCAGGTGTGCAGCTGGTGAGAAGTACTTGTGCACCATTCACCTGTGTGATTACAGAGTCACACAAAGGGGAAGAGCAGGTGTGCAGCTGGTGAGCAGTAGCACCATTCACCTGTGTGAGTCACTACAAAGAGCTGTAGATGCTGAGGTGTGAGTTGCTATGGGCAGCAGACAAGGTTTGTGACACAAAGGCCAGGTGTAATGAATGTCACTTCCTACACTAGGTGATCAGTGTAGAGGACACTGACGTCTCACATATTCTTGACCACTGATGACCCTCCACCTGCAGCCTCTCCCACTGTGACACAATAATATAAAAAAGGTAGAATCCAGCACTGCAATCCAATAGGAGTAACCAACCTGGAGCTACTACCAAGCTCACGAAATATAAAGTGAAAACAAAGTACGGAAGGTCTCCAATAATGCAAAATTTATTTTATTGTAAACTGATGCTCATAACAGGGTCAAAAGAACACAACATTTCAGGGTAGACGCCCCTTAATCACATGATTAAGGGGTATGTACCCCAAAACGTTGTGCTCTTTTGACCCTGTTATGAGCATCAGTTTACAATAAAAGAAATTTTGCATTATTGGAGATCGTTTTCATTCCTCAGTGACACAACAGGTCTTATATTAAGGTGCCCACTTGTTATACAGTTTATCTTTATATGGAATTACCTGTGCTGGCCATAATGGCACAGTGTGATGCACAACACTTGTATGATGCAAAGGATAAGCAAGGAAGATAAGGCAACATCAGTACTCTACATCATGTTACAAACTAACTGAAGGGCATGCCTGAGAAATGTATACTGCAGACGGAGCATGTGCAAGTATTGTTAATGCTGACTCAGGGGTGGTTCTAGACTAGGTTGCAACAAGTTGACCAGGATGCTAAATTTTGAGGATGCAGAGTGCATTGAAGAATGAGCCTTATATTGAATGACCTATTCCTAGCTTTACGTATGTATAACTACACCCACTATCTCTCTGAGTAAAGTGCTGAACAGTATTATCTTTATTTGTACCCCTTTTGTAGGGGGCCCAATAACTAAAGATAGACAGACTGGGATAGGGTGATTACAGGGCCCTTAACCTAGAGAGGTAATATGTAAAAAAAAATACTGGCTTGCCTATGTGGAGCATATCACAGCATTGAGATTTGGGGAGCTACAGAAATTAAAGAGATGCTCTAGGAACCTCTACCCCGATGGGCTGTGGAACTGTTACTGAGAATTTATAATAATAGTAACAATGATATTGTAAGTACGGATTCCTACATTATATTAATATCACACAAAGTAAATGAGGCACCTACCTATGTTACTTTACCTTGTTACTCATTATATATAATACGTTGTAGCCCTCTCTTGACTCACAGGAGGTCATTATTGAATAATGGAATCAAAGCATAACCAATACATATTAGAATAAAAATATAACCTTATCCGCTAGCATGCTCTAAGTGTAATATCACAAATACAGAGTAATTAAGGACTCTAACCCAATCGTTCTTTCATTGGGTCATCACACCATCTTCTTCAAACTCAAAGCCATTCCAGTCCTTTAAAAAGCTATTTTCATCCTTTTGACCATTTTTGTATGTTATAAATAGGCTTTTCATACTTTTTGGAGGTTTCAGTCTTGGGCAGTTCATATTTGTGAACAAAATTATTTCCCCAATTTTTTAAACTATAAAATATGATCAGACATAAAATACAGATTATATGTTCATGTTTGCATCTGTGTTCAGGTTTCAAAATGTTACTTTAAATTTAACGCAAAATGATGTCAAATGAATACATCTACAGACCTACTACATTTCCTGGGGGCCACCTCGGACAGGAGGCTTTGGCTGAATCCAGTACACCTGTAGTGTTTCTTGGGGTGCAGTTGTTGGCATTATGTGGGCAGAGCATGCCATGAGTGGAGTTGGCACATGGGCGTGTGTAGGCAATCTCTGGTTTTACTATGGAAACTGGTACATTTATAACCCAGAGAGAGCTGCGGGGGGAACAAACAGAGCAGTTGGAGCTCATCATATCATGATCTGAGTTTGTAAGGAGACTCTAACAAACTTCACTAAATAGTGCAAGACAGGGTCAGTAATAATGACCCCATTTCTGAATGGTATTGTCCTTTCTCGTTGACTGGGATTTTTTGCTTTCATGCAATAATGCAGAATGGCTGTGAAACCTCCTGTAATGTGAATGGATTTTTTTTTTGTGCTTTTCAAATCCAAGTTTCTAAAATCCAGACTGAGATTGACGTTTTCACATAGCAATTCTAAAAGACTGCAATGGAGTCCTAATATATATATTAGCCATCTGAAATATTGAGGAGACAGAAATATTTTAATGGCCCAAGGAAGGATTTTATGTATAGATAAATAAATAATAATAATAAACGGCTAGATTACTAGTTTTGCGTTATGAGTAAAAAAGCAGCGTTATGGGTTATAACGCTGCTTTTTCACTACCGCTCCTATTACAAGTCTTGTAGGTACAGCTGTACTGCACACTTTTTTGGCCATACCGCAAATTAACTTATGCAATTTGCGTAAAGTCTTTTTTCAATGGGACTTCCATAGCGCCGATATTACAAGCTTTTTCTGTGAGGCCAAAAAGTGAGCGGTACAGTCCATCCGGCAAGATTCGTAACGCATTCTAAAGTCAGTAGTTATGAGCATTACGCTACAAAGCTGTAGCATAAAACTCATAACTAAAGTGCTAAAAAGTACACTAACAACCATTAACTACCTATTAACCCCTAAACTGAGGCCCTCCCACATTGCAAACACTAAAATAAAATTATTAACCCCTAATCTGCCGCTCCGGACCTCGCCGCCACTGTAATAAACATATTAATCCCTAAACCGCCGCACTCCCGCATCGCAAACACTAGCTAAATATTATTAACCCCTAATCTGCCGCCCGTAACATCACCGCCACCTACCTACATTTATTAACCCCTAATCTGCTGCCCCTAACATCACCGCCACTATACTAAATGTATTAACCCCTAAACCTAAGTCTAACCATAACTCTAACACCCCCTAACTTAAATATAATTAAAAGAAATCTAAATAAAAATTCCTATCATTACCTAAATTATACCTATAAAATAAACCCTAAGCTAGCTACAATATAACTAATAGTTACATTGTATCTAGCTTAGGGTTTATTTTTATTTTACAGGCAAATTTGTATTTATTTTAACTAGGTAGAATAGTTAGTAAATGGTTATTAACTCTTTACTAACTACCTAGCTAAAATAAATACAAATTTACCTGTAAAATAAAACCTAACCTAAGTTACACTAACACCTAACATTACACTACAATTAAATCAATTAGATTAATTAAATACAATTACCTAAATTACAAAAAAAACCTCACTAAATTACACAAAATAAAATACAAATTATCAGATATTTAAACTAATTACACCTAATCTAATAGAATTCTATCAGCCAATCGGAATTCAAGGGACGCCATCTTGGATGACTTCATTTAAATGAACCTTCATTCGTCGTTAGCCGTCAGCAGAAGAGGATGCTCCGCGCCGGATGTCTTGAAGATGGACCCTCTCCGCTCCGGATGGATGAAGATAGAAAATGCTGTCTGGATGAAGACTTCTGCCCATCTGGAGGACCACTTCTGCCGGCTTAGATGAAGACTTCTCCCGGCTTTGTTGAGGACTTCTTGCCGCTTCGCTGAGGACTTCTCCAGGCTTCGTTTTGGATGGATGTCCGGTCTTCAAAACTGTAAGTGGATCTCCGGGGGTTAGTGTTAGGTTTTTTTAAGGGTTTATTGGGTGGGATTTAGTTTTAGATTAGGGTTTGGGCAGCAATAGAGCTAAATACCCTTTTAAGGGCAATGCCCATCCAAATGCCCTTTTCAGGGCAATGGGGAGCTTAGGTTTTTTAGTTAGGATTTTATTTGGGGTGGTTGGTTGTGTGGGTGGTGGGTTTTACTGTTGGGGGGTTGTTTGTATTTTTTTTTTACAGGTAAAAGAGCTGATTTCTATGGGGCGATGCCCCGCAAAAGGCCCTTTTAAGGGCTATTGGTAGTTTAGGCTAGGGTTTTTTTTTATTTTGGGGGGGCTTTTTTAATTTTCATAGGGCTATTAGATTAGGTGTAATTAGTTTAAATATCTGATAATTAGTTTTTTATTTTGTGTAATTTAGTGTTTTTTGTTGTTGTAATTTAGGTAATTGTATTTAATTAATTTAATTTATTTAATTGTAGTGTAATGTTAGGTGTTAGTGTAAGACAGGTTGGGTTTTATTTTACAGATAAATTTGTATTTATTTTAGCTAGGTAGTTAGTAAATAGTTAATAACTATTTAGTAACTATTCTACCTAGTTAAAATAAATACAAACTTGCCTGTAAAATAAAAATAAACCCTAAGCTAGATACAATGTAACTATTAGTTATATTGTAGCTAGCTTAGGGTTTATTTTACAGGTAAGTAATTAGTTTTAAATAGGAATCATTTAGGTAATAATAGGAATTTTTATTTAGATTTCTTTTAATTATATTTAAGTTAGGGGGTGTTAGGGTTAGAGGTTAGGGTTAGATTTAGGTATAGGGGTTAATAAATTTAGTACAGTGGCGGCGACGTTGGGGGCGGCAGATTAGGGGTTAATAAATATAGCTAGGTGGTGGCGATGTTAGGGGGAGCAGATTAGGGGTAAATAATATTTAACTAGTGTTTGCGATGCGGGAGTGCGACGGTTTAGGGGTTAATATGCTTATTATAGTGGCAGCGATGTCCGGAGCAGCAGATTAGGGGTTAATAAGTGTAGGTAGGTTGCAGAGACATTGGGGGCGGGAGATTAGGGGTTAATAAATATGTCAGCGATGTTGGTGGCAGCAGATTAGGGGTTAATAAGTATAATGTAGGTGTCGGCGATGTCGGGGGTGGCAGATTAGGGGTTAATAAGTGTAAGATTAGGGGTGTTTGGACTCGGGGTTCATGTTAGGGTGTTAGGTGTAAACATAAATTTTATTTCCCCATAGGAATCAATAGGGCTGCGTTACGGAGCTTTACGGTGCTTTATTGCAGGTGTTAGACTTTTTCTCAGACGGCTCTCCCCATTGATGTCTATGGGGAAATCGTGCACGAGCATGTACAACCAGCTCACCGCTGACTTAAGCAACGCTGGTATTGGAGTGCGGTATGGAACTCAATTTTGCTTTACGCTCGCTTCTTGCCTAATAACGCCGGGTTTATAAAAACCTGTAATACCAGCGCTGTACGGAAGTGAGCGGTGAGAATAACGTGCAAGTTAGCACCGCAGCCCTCATAACGCAAAACCCGTAATCTAGCCAAACTTTAGGACCTAGAAGTACTCTTTTAGTAGCTTTGGCTTCATGGCTACCAGGGTTTATTAAAGGGACATGAAACCCATGATTCAGATAGAGCATAAAGCTTTTTAACATCTTTCAATTTACTTCTATTATCAAATTTGCTTAATTCTCTCTGTATCCTTTGTTGAAGGAGCAAAAAGTGTACTACTGTGAGCTAGCTCAACAAACTGGGTGAGAATGACAGAGGCAGCTAGCTCCCAGTAGTGCATTGCTGCTCCTGAGCCTACTTAGGTATGCTTTTTAATAAGACACCAAGAGAACAAAGTAAATTAGATAATAGAAGTAAATGAGAAAGTTGCATAAAATGCTCTACCTGAGAAGTTTATTTATGAATTTACTGCTGCCCCTTTAACTCTATATTAATATGCAAACTGCCTTTGAATGAGATAATTGTGCACCCTATTATGGCAGAAGGTAATGGATATATACAAAGCTACAAATTGCATTTCAGATATATCTCTGCACAGAAGCTACACATTGCATTTCAGATATATCTCTGCACAGAAGCTACAAATTGCATTTCAGATATATCTCTGCACAGAAGCTACACATTGCATTTCAGATATATCTCTGCACAGAAGCTACACATTGCATTTCAGATATATCTCTGCACAGAAGCTACACATTGCATTTCAGATATATCTCTGCACAGAAGCTACAAATTGCATTTCAGATATAGCTCTGCACAGAAGCTACACATTGCATTTCAGATATATCTCTGCACAGAAGCTACACATTGCATTTCAGATATATCTCTGCACAGAAGCTACACATTGCATTTCAGATATATCTCTGCACAGAAGCTACACATTGCATTTCAGATATATCTCTGCACAGAAGCTACACATTGCATTTCAGATATAGCTCTGCACAGAAGCTACACATTGCATTTCAGATATATCTCTGCACAGAAGCTACACATTGCATTTCAGATATATCTCTGCACAGAAGCTACACATTGCATTTCAGATATAGCTCTGCACAGAAGCTACACATTGCATTTCAGATATCTGCACAGAAGCTACACATTGCATTTCAGATATATCTCTGCACAGAAGCTACAAATTGCATTTCAGATATATCTCTGCACAGAAGCTACACATTGCATTTCAGATATAGCTCTGCACAGAAGCTACAAATTGCATTTCAGATATAGCTCTGCACAGAAGCTACACATTGCATTTCAGATATATCTCTGCACAGAAGCTACACATTGCATTTCAGAGATATCTCTGCACAGAAGCTACACATTGCATTTCAGATATATCTCTGCACAGAAGCTACACATTGCATTTCAGATATATCTCTGCACAGAAGCTACACATTGCATTTCAGATATATCTCTGCACAGAAGCTACACATTGCATTTCAGATATCTGCACAGAAGCTACACATTGCATTTCAGATATATCTCTGCACAGAAGCTACACATTGCATTTCAGATATATCTCTGCACAGAAGCTACACATTGCATTTCAGATATATCTCTGCACAGAAGCTACACATTGCATTTCAGATATATCTCTGCACAGAAGCTACACATTGCATTTCAGATATATCTCTGCACAGAAGCTACAAATTGCATTTCAGATATATCTCTGCACAGAAGCTACACATTGCATTTCAGATATATCTCTGCACAGAAGCTACACATTGCATTCTCAGATATATCTCTGCACAGAAGCTACACATTGCATTTCAGATATATCTCTGCACAGAAGCTACACATTGCATTTCAGATATATCTCTGCACAGAAGCTACACATTGCATTTCAGATATATCTCTGCACAGAAGCTACAAATTGCATTTCAGATATATCTCTGCACAGAAGCTACAAATTGCATTTCAGATATATCTCTGCACAGAAGCTACAAATTGCATTTCAGATATATCTCTGCACAGAAGCTACAAATTGCATTTCAGATATAGCTCTGCACAGAAGCTACACATTGCATTTCAGATATATCTCTGCACAGAAGCTACAAATTGCATTTCAGATATATCTCTGCACAGAAGCTACAAATTGCATTTCAGATATATCTCTGCACAGAAGCTACACATTGCATTTCAGATATATCTCTGCACAGAAGCTACACATTGCATTTCAGATATATCTCTGCACAGAAGCTACACATTGCATTTCAGATATCTGCACAGAAGCTACACATTGCATTTCAGATATATCTCTGCACAGAAGCTACACATTGCATTTCAGATATATCTCTGCACAGAAGCTACACATTGCATTTCAGATATATCTCTGCACAGAAGCTACACATTGCATTTCAGATATAGCTCTGCACAGAAGCTACACATTGCATTTCAGATATATCTCTGCACAGAAGCTACACATTGCATTTCAGATATATCTCTGCACAGAAGCTACACATTGCATTTCAGATATATCTCTGCACAGAAGCTACACATTGCATTTCAGATATATCTCTGCACAGAAGCTACAAGTTGCATTTCAGATATATCTCTGCACAGAAGCTACAAATTGCATTTCAGATATATCTCTGCACAGAAGCTACAAATTGCATTTTCAGATATATCTCTGCACAGAAGCTACACATTGCATTTCAGATATATCTCTGCACAGAAGCTACAAATTGCATTTCAGATATATCTCTGCACAGAAGCTACACATTGCATTTCAGATATAGCTCTGCACAGAATCTACACATTGCATTTCAGATATATCTCTGCACAGAAGCTACAAATTGCATTTCAGATATATCTCTGCACAGAAGCTACAAATTGCATTTCAGATATATCTCTGCACAGAAGCTACAAATTGCATTTCAGATATATCTCTGCACAGAAGCTACAAATTGCATTTCAGATATATCTCTGCACAGAAGCTACAAATTGCATTTCAGATATATCTCTGCACAGAAGCTACAAATTGCATTTCAGATATATCTCTGCACAGAAGCTACACATTGCATTTCAGATATATCTCTGCACAGAAGCTACACATTGCATTTCAGATATATCTCTGCACAGAAGCTACACATTGCATTTCAGATATATCTCTGCACAGAAGCTACACATTGCATTTCAGATATATCTCTGCACAGAAGCTACACATTGCATTTCAGATATATCTCTGCACAGAAGCTACACTTTGCATTTCAGATATATCTCTGCACAGAAGCTACAAATTGCATTTCAGATATATCTCTGCACAGAAGCTACAAATTGCATTTCAGATATATCTCTGCACAGAAGCTACACATTGCATTTCAGATATATCTCTGCACAGAAGCTACACATTGCATTTCAGATATATCTCTGCACAGAAGCTACACATTGCATTTCAGAAATAGCTCTGCACAGAAGCTACACATTGCATTTCAGATATAGCTCTGCACAGAAGCTACAAATTGCATTTCAGATATAGCTCTGCACAGAAGCTACACATTGCATTTCAGATATATCTCTGCACAGAAGCTACACATTGCATTTCAGATATATCTCTGCACAGAAGCTACACATTGCATTTCAGATATATCTCTGCACAGAAGCTACACATTGCATTTCAGATATATCTCTGCACAGAAGCTACACATTGCATTTCAGATATATCTCTGCACAGAAGCTACACATTGCATTTCAGATATATCTCTGCACAGAAGCTACACATTGCATTTCAGATATATCTCTGCACAGAAGCTACACATTGCATTTCAGATATATCTCTGCACAGAAGCTACACATTGCATTTCAGATATATCTCTGCACAGAAGCTACACATTGCATTTCAGATATATCTCTGCACAGAAGCTACACATTGCATTTCAGATATATCTCTGCACAGAAGCTACAAATTGCATTTCAGATATATCTCTGCACAGAAGCTACAAATTGCATTTCAGATATATCTCTGCACAGAAGCTACAAATTGCATTTCAGATATATCTCTGCACAGAAGCTACACATTGCATTTCAGATATCTGCACAGAAGCTACAAATTGCATTTCAGATATATCTCTGCACAGAAGCTACACATTGCCTTTTCAGATATATCTCTGCACAGAAGCTACAAATTGCATTTCAGATATACTCTGCACAGAAGCTACACTTGCATTTCAGATATATCTCTGCACAGAAGCTACACCATTGCTATTTCAGATATATCTCTGACACAGAAAGCTAACAATTGCATTTCAGATATATCTCTGCACAGAAGCTACAATTGCATTTCAGATATATCTCTGCACAGAAGCTACACATTGCATTTCAGATATATCTTGCACAGAAGCTACACATTGCATTTCAGATATATCTCTGCACAGAAGCTACAAATTGCATTTCAGATATATCTCTGAACAGAAGCTACAACATTGCATTTCAGATAATCTCTGCACAGAAGCTACACATTGCATTTCAGATATCTCTGCACAGAAGCTACACATTGCATTTCAGATATAGCTCTGCACAGAAGCTACACATTGCATTTCAGATATAGCTCTGCACAGAAGCTACACATTGCATTTCAGATATAGCTCTGCACAGAAGCTACACATTGCATTTCAGATATAGCTCTGCACAGAAGCTACACATTGATTTCAGATATATCTTGCACAGAAGCTACACATTGCATTTCAGATATATCTCTGCACAGAAGCTACAAATTGCATTTCAGATATATCTCTGCACAGAAGCTACAAATTGCATTTCAGATATATCTCTGCACAGAAGCTACACATTGCATTTCAGATATATCTCTGCACAGAAGCTACAATTGCATTTCAGATATATCTCTGCACAGAAGCTACAAATTGCATTTCAGATATATCTCTGCACAGAAGCTACAAATTGCATTTCAGATATATCTCTGCACAGAAGCTACACATTGCATTTCAGATATATCTCTGCACAGAAGCTACAAATTGCATTTCAGATATATCTCTGCACAGAAGCTACACATTGCATTTCAGATATAGCTCTGCACAGAAGCTACACATTGCATTTCAGATATATCTCTGCACAGAAGCTACAAATTGCATTTCAGATATATCTCTGCACAGAAGCTACAAATTGCATTTCAGATATATCTCTGCACAGAAGCTACAAATTGCATTTCAGATA
Source organism: Bombina bombina (assembly GCF_027579735.1). NCBI lineage: Eukaryota > Metazoa > Chordata > Amphibia > Anura > Bombinatoridae > Bombina > Bombina bombina. Next base: position 354,340,177 of record NC_069506.1, on the reverse strand, counting down.
TATCTCTGCACAGAAGCTACAAATTGCATTTCAGATATATCTCTGCACAGAAGCTACAAATTGCATTTCAGATATATCTCTGCACAGAAGCTACAAATTGCATTTCAGATATATCTCTGCACAGAAGCTACACATTGCATTTCAGATATATCTCTGCACAGAAGCTACACATTGCATTTCAGATATATCTCTGCACAGAAGCTACACATTGCATTTCAGATATATCTCTGCACAGAAGCTACACTTTGCATTTCAGATATATCTCTGCACAGAAGCTACACATTGCATTTCAGATATATCTCTGCACAGAAGCTTACACATTGCATTTCAGATATATCTCTGCACAGAAGCTACAAATTGCATTTCAGATATAGCTCTGCACAGAAGCTACAAATTGCATTTCAGATATATCTCTGCACAGAAGCTACACATTGCATTTCAGATATATCTCTGCACAGAAGCTACACATTGCATTTCAGATATAGCTCTGCACAGAAGCTACACATTGCATTTCAGATATATCTTCTGCACAGAAGCTACACATTGCATTTCAGATAGTATACTCTGGCACGAAGATAGGCTACACATTCATTCAGTATATATCTCTGCAACAGAAGCTACACATTGCATTTCAGATATACTCTGCACAGAAGCTACAAATTGCATTTCAGATATATCCTGCACAGAAGCTACACATTGCATTTCAGATTATCTCTGCACAGAAGCTACAAATTGCATTTCAGATATATCTCTGCACAGAAAGCTACACATTGCATTTCAGATATATCTCTGCACAGAAGCTACACATTGCATTTCAGATATATCTCTTGCACAGAAGCTACACATTGCATTTCAGATATATCTCTGCACAGAAGCTACACATTGCATTCAGATATATCTCTGCACAGAAGCTACACATTGCATTTCAGATATATCTCTGCACAGAAGCTACACATTGCATTTCAGATATATCTCTGCACAGAAGCTACAAATTGCATTTCAGATATATCTCTGCACAGAAGCTACACATTGCATTTCAGATATCTGCACAGAAGCTACAAATTGCATTTCAGATATATCTCTGCACAGAAGCTACAAATTGCATTTCAGATATCTGCACAGAAGCTACAAATTGCATTTCAGATATATCTCTGCACAGAAGCTACACATTGCATTTCAGATATATCTCTGCACAGAAGCTACACATTGCATTTCAGATATATCTCTGCACAGAAGCTACACATTGCATTTCAGATATATCTCTGCACAGAAGCTACACATTGCATTTCAGATATATCTCTGCACAGAAGCTACACATTGCATTTCAGATATATCTCTGCACAGAAGCTACAAATTGCATTTCAGATATATCTCTGCACAGAAGCTACAAATTGCATTTCAGATATATCTCTGCACAGAAGCTACAAATTGCATTTCAGATATATCTCTGCACAGAAGCTACACATTGCATTTCAGATATATCTCTGCACAGAAGCTACACATTGCATTTCAGATATAGCTCTGCACAGAAGCTACACATTGCATTTCAGATATATCTCTGCACAGAAGCTACACATTGCATTTCAGATATATCTCTGCACAGAAGCTACACATTGCATTTCAGATATATCTCTGCACAGAAGCTACACATTGCATTTCAGATATATCTCTGCACAGAAGCTACAAATTGCATTTCAGATATATCTCTGCACAGAAGCTACACATTGCATTTCAGATATATCTCTGCACAGAAGCTACACATTGCATTTCAGATATATTCTCTGCACAGAAGCTACACATTGCATTTCAGATATATCTCTGCACAGAAGCTACAAATTGCATTTCAGATATATCTCTGCACAGAAGCTACAAATTGCATTTCAGATATATCTCTGCACAGAAGCTACACAATTGCATTTCAGATATATCTCTGCACAGAAGCTACACATTGCATTTCAGATATATCTCTGCACAGAAGCTACACATTGCATTTCAGATATATCTCTGCACAGAAGCTACACATTGCATTTCAGACTATAGCTCTGCACAGAAGCTACACATTGCATTTCAGATATATCTACTGCACAGAAGCTACACATTGCATTTCAGATATATCTCTGCACAGAAGCTACACATTGCATTTTCAGATATATCTCTGCCACAGAAGCTAACATTGCATTTCAGATATATCTCATGCACAGAAGCTAAAATTGCATTTCAGAAATATCTCCTGCAAGAAGCTTACACATTGCATTTCAGATATATCTCTGCACAGAAGCTACACATTGCATTTCAGATATATCTCTGCACAGAAGTACACATTGCATTCAAGATATATCTCTGCACAGAAGTACACATTGCATTTCAGATATATCTCTGCACAGAAGCTACACAATTGCATTTCAGATATATCTCTGCACAGAAGCTACACATTGCATTTCAGATATATTCTGCACAGAAGGCTACAAATTGCATTTCAGATATATCTCTGCACAGAGCTAAAATTGCATTTCAGATATATCTCTGCACAGAAGCTACAAATTGCATTTCAGATATATCTCTGCACAGAAGCTACAAATCTGCACTTTCAGATTTATCTCTGCACAGAAGCTACAAATTGCATTTCAGATATATCTCTGCACAGAAGCTACACATTGCATTTCAGATATATCTCTGCACAGAAGCTACAAATTGCATTTCAGATATATCTCTGCACAGAAGCTACAAATTGCATTTCAGATATATCTCTGCACAGAAGCTACAAATTGCATTTCAGATATATCTCTGCACAGAAGCTACAAATTGCATTTCAGATATATCTCTGCACAGAAGCTACACATTGCATTTCAGATATCTCTGCACAGAAGCTTACACATTGCATTTTCAGATATATCTCTGCACAGAAGCTACAAATTGCATTTCAGAATATATCTCTTGCACAGAAGCTACACATTGCATTTCAGATATATCTCCTGCACAGAAGCTACACATTGCATTTCAGATATAGCTCTGCACAGAAAGCTACACATTGCATTTCAGATATATCTCTGCACAGAAGCTACACATTGCATTTCAGATATATCTCTGCACAGAAGCTACACATTGCATTTCAGATATAGCTCTGCACAGAAGCTACACATTGCATTTCAGATATATCTCTGCACAGAAGCTACAAATTGCATTTCAGATATATCTCTGCACAGAAGCTACACATTGCATTTCAGATATCTGCACAGAAGCTACAAATTGCATTTCAGATATAGCTCTGCACAGAAGCTACACATTGCATTTCAGATATATCTCTGCACAGAAGCTACACATTGCATTTCAGATATCTGCACAGAAGCTACAAATTGCATTTCAGATATATCTCTGCACAGAAGCTACACATTGCATTTCAGATATATCTCTGCACAGAAGCTACACATTGCATTTCAGATATAGCTCTGCACAGAAGCTACACATTGCATTTCAGATATAGCTCTGCACAGAAGCTACACATTGCATTTCAGATATAGCTCTGCACAGAAGCTACAAATTGCATTTCAGATATATCTCTGCACAGAAGCTACACATTGCATTTCAGATATAGCTCTGCACAGAAGCTACAAATTGCATTTCAGATATATCTCTGCACAGAAGCTACACATTGCATTTCAGATCTGTCACAGAAGCTACACATTGCATTTCAGATTCTTGCAGCAGAAGCTACACATTGCATTTCAGATATATCTCTGCACAGAAGCTACACATTGCAGTTCAGATATTGCTTCTGCACAGAAGCTACACATTGCATTTCAGATATATCTCTGCACAGAAGCTACACATTGCATTTCAGATATATCTCTGCACAGAAGCTACACATTTGCATTTCAGATATAGCTCTGCACAGAAGCTACACATTGCATTTCAGATATATCTCTGCACAGAAGCTACAAATTGCAATTTCAGATATATCTCTGCACAGAAGCTACTCATTGCATTTCAGATATATCTCTGCACAGAAGCTACAAATTGCAGTTCAGATATATCTCTGCACAGAAGCTACACATTGCATTTCAGATATATAGCTCTGCACAGAAGCTACACATTGCATTTCAGATATAGCTCTGCACAGAAGCTACACATTGCATTTCAGATATATCTCTGCACAGAAGCTACAAAATTGCATTTCAGATATATCTCTGCACAGAAGCTACACATTGCATTTCAGATATATCTCTGCACAGAAGCTACAAATTGCATTTCAGATATATCTCTGCACAGAAGCTACACATTGCATTTCAGATATAGCTCTGCACAGAAGCTACACATTGCATTTCAGATATATCTCTGCACAGAAGCTACACATTGCATTTCAGATATATCTCTGCACAGAAGCTACAAATTGCATTTCAGATATATCTCTGCACAGAAGCTACACATTGCATTTCAGATATATCTGCACAGAAGCTACAAATTGCATTTCAGATATATCTCTGCACAGAAGCTACACATTGCATTTCAGATATATCTCTGCACAGAAGCTACACATTGCATTTCAGATATATCTGCACAGAAGCTACAAATTGCATTTCAGATATAGCTCTGCACAGAAGCTACACATTGCATTTCAGATATATCTCTGCACAGAAGCTACACATTGCATTTCAGATATAGCTCTGCACAGAAGCTACACATTGCATTTCAGATATAGCTCTGCACAGAAGCTACACATTGCATTTCAGATATAGCTCTGCACAGAAGCTACAAATTGCATTTCAGATATATCTCTGCACAGAAGCTACACATTGCATTTCAGATATAGCTCTGCACAGAAGCTACAAATTGCATTTCAGATATATCTCTGCACAGAAGCTACACATTGCATTTCAGATCTGCACAGAAGCTACACATTGCATTTCAGATCTGCACAGAAGCTACACATTGCATTTCAGATATATCTCTGCACAGAAGCTACACATTGCATTTCAGATATAGCTCTGCACAGAAGCTACACATTGCATTTCAGATATATCTCTGCACAGAAGCTACACATTGCATTTCAGATATAGCTCTGCACAGAAGCTACACATTGCATTTCAGATATAGCTCTGCACAGAAGCTACACATTGCATTTCAGATATATCTCTGCACAGAAGCTACAAATTGCATTTCAGATATATCTCTGCACAGAAGCTACACATTGCATTTCAGATATATCTCTGCACAGAAGCTACAAATTGCATTTCAGATATATCTCTGCACAGAAGCTACACATTGCATTTCAGATATATCTCTGCACAGAAGCTACACATTGCATTTCAGATATATCTCTGCACAGAAGCTACACATTGCATTTCAGATATATCTCTGCACAGAAGCTACACATTGCATTTCAGATATATCTCTGCACAGAAGCTACAAATTGCATTTCAGATATATCTCTGCACAGAAGCTACAAATTGCATTTCAGATATATCTCTGCACAGAAGCTACAAATTGCATTTCAGATATATCTCTGCACAGAAGCTACACATTGCATTTCAGATATCTGCACAGAAGCTACAAATTGCATTTCAGATATCTGCACAGAAGCTACAAATTGCATTTCAGATATCTGCACAGAAGCTACAAATTGCATTTCAGATATATCTCTGCACAGAAGCTACACATCTGAATATCAGATATATCAAGCACGAAGCTCTCACTATGCATTTCAGATATATCTCTGCACAGAAGCCTACAACTTGCACTCTTCAGATATCTTGCACAGAAGCTACACACATTGCTTCTTATATACTCTATTTAGAATATATCTCCTAGCTACTGAAGCTCAAAATTGCATTTAAGCTTATATATCTCTGCACAGAAGCTACAAATTGCATTTCAGATATATCTCTGCACAGAAGCTACACATTGCATTTCAGATATATCTCTGCACAGAAGCTACACATTGCTTTCAGATATATCTCTGCACAGAAGCTACACATTGCATTTCAGATATAGCTCTGCACAGAAGCTACACATTGCATTTCAGATATATCTCTGCACAGAAGCTACAAATTGCATTTCAGATATATCTCTGCACAGAAGCTACAACATTGCATTTCAGATATATCTCTGCACAGAAGCTACACATTCGCATTTCAGATATAATCTCTGCACAGAAGCTACAACATTGCATGTCAGTTATCTCTGCACAGAAGCTACACATTGCATTTCAGATATATCTCTGCACAGAAGCTACACATTGCATTTCAGATATATCTCTGCACAGAAGCTACAAATTGCATTTCAGATATATCTCTGCACAGAAGCTACAAATTGCATTTCAGATATATCTCTGCACAGAAGCTACAAATTGCATTTCAGATATATCTCTGCACAGAAGCTACACATTGCATTTCAGATATATCTCTGCACAGAAGCTACAAATTGCATTTCAGATATATCTCTGCACAGAAGCTACACATTGCATTTCAGATATAGCTCTGCACAGAATCTACACATTGCATTTCAGATATATCTCTGCACAGAAGCTACAAATTGCATTTCAGATATATCTCTGCACAGAAGCTACAAATTGCATTTCAGATATATCTCTGCACAGAAGCTACAAATTGCATTTCAGATATATCTCTGCACAGAAGCTACAAATTGCATTTCAGATATATCTCTGCACAGAAGCTACAAATTGCATTTCAGATATATCTCTGCACAGAAGCTACAAATTGCATTTCAGATATATCTCTGCACAGAAGCCTACAAATTGCATTTCAGATATATCTCTGCACAGAAGCTACACATTGCATTTCAGATATATCTCTGCACAGACGCTAACACATTGCATTTCAGATATATCTCTGCACAGAAGCTACACATTGCATTTCAGATATATCTCTGCACAGAAGCTACACAATTGCATTTCAGATATATCTCTGCACAGAAGCTACACATTGCATTTCAGATATATCTCTGCACAGAAGCTACAAATTGCATTTCAGATATAATCTCTGCACAGAAGCTACAAATTGCATTTCAGATATATCTCTGCACAGAAGCTACACATTGCATTTCAGATATATCTCTGCAGCAGAAGCTACACATTGCATTTCAGATATATCTCTGCACAGAAGATACACATTGCATTTCAGATATAGCTCTGCACAGGAAGCTACACATTGCATTTCAGATATATCTCTGCACAGAAGCTACACATTGCATTTCAGATATAGCTCTGCACAGAAGCTACACATTGCATTTCAGATATAGCTCTGCACAGAAGCTACAAATTGCATTTCAGATATAGCTCTGCACAGAAGCTACACATTGCATTTCAGATATATCTCTGCACAGAAGCTACACATTGCATTTCAGATATATCTCTGCACAGAAGCTACACATTGCATTTCAGATATATCTCTGCACAGAAGCTACACATTGCATTTCAGATATATCTCTGCACAGAAGCTACACATTGCATTTCAGATATATCTCTGCACAGAAGCTACACATTGCATTTCAGATATATCTCTGCACAGAAGCTACACATTGCATTTCAGATATATCTCTGCACAGAAGCTACACATTGCATTTCAGATATATCTCTGCACAGAAGCTACAAATTGCATTTCAGATATATCTCTGCACAGAAGCTACACATTGCATTTCAGATATCTGCACAGAAGCTACAAATTGCATTTCAGATATATCTCTGCACAGAAGCTACAAATTGCATTTCAGATATCTGCCACAGAAGCTACAAATTGCATTTCAGATATATCTCTGCACAGAAGCTACACATTGCATTTCAGATATATCTCTGCACAGAAGCTACACATTGCATTTCAGATATATCTCTGCACAGAAGCTACACATTGCATTTCAGATATATCTCTGCACAGAAGCTACACATTGCATTTCAGATATATCTCTGCACAGAAGCTACACATTGCATTTCAGATATATCTCTGCACAGAAGCTACAAATTGCATTTCAGATATATCTCTGCACAGAAGCTACAAATTGCATTTCAGATATATCTCTGCACAGAAGCTACAAATTGCATTTCAGATATATCTCTGCACAGAAGCTACACATTGCATTTCAGATATATCTCTGCACAGAAGCTACACATTGCATTTCAGATATAGCTCTGCACAGAAGCTACACATTGCATTTCAGATATAGCTCTGCACAGAAGCTACACATTGCATTTCAGTTTAATCTCTGCACAGAAGCTACAAATTGCATTTCAGATATATCTCTGCACAGAAGCTACACATTGCATTTCAGATATATCTCTGCACAGAAGCTACACATTGCATTTCAGATATATCTCTGCACAGAAGCTACACATTGCATTTCAGATATATCTCTGCACAGAAGCTACACATTGCATTTCAGATCTGCACAGAAGCTACACATTGCATTTCAGATATATCTCTGTACAGAAGCTACAAATTGCATTTCAGATATATCTCTGCACAGAAGCTACAAATTGCATTTCAGATATATCTCTGCACAGAAGCTACACATTGCATTTCAGATATATCTCTGCACAGAAGCTACACATTGCATTTCAGATATATCTCTGCACAGAAGCTACACATTGCATTTCAGATATATCTCTGCACAGAAGCTACACATTGCATTTCAGATATATCTCTGCACAGAAGCTACACATTGCATTTCAGATATATCTCTGCACAGAAGCTACACATTGCATTTCAGATATATCTCTGCACAGAAGCTACAAATTGCATTTCAGATATATCTCTGCACAGAAGCTACAAATTGCATTTCAGATATATCTCTGCACAGAAGCTACACATTGCATTTCAGATATATCTCTGCACAGAAGCTACACATTGCATTTCAGATATATCTCTGCACAGAAGCTACACATTGCATTTCAGATATATCTCTGCACAGAAGCTACACATTGCATTTCAGATATCTGCACAGAAGCTACAAATTGCCATTTCAGATATATCTCCTGCACAGAAGCTACAAATTGCATTTCAGATATATCTCTGCACAGAAGCTACAAATTGCATTTCAGATATATCTCTGCACAGAAGCTACACATTGCATTTCAGATATCTGCACAGAAGCTACAAATTGCATTTCAGATATATCTCTGCACAGAAGCTACACATTGCATTTCAGATATATCTCTGCACAGAAGCTACAAATTGCATTTCAGATATATCTCTGCACAGAAGCTACAAATTGCATTTCAGATATATCTCTGCACAGAAGCTACAAATTGCATTTCAGATATATCTCTGCACAGAAGCTACAAATTGCATTTCAGATATATCTCTGCACAGAAGCTACACATTGCATTTCAGATATATCTCTGCACAGAAGCTACACATTGCATTTCAGATATATCTCTGCACAGAAGCTACAAATTGCATTTCAGATATATCTCTGCACAGAAGCTACACATTGCATTTCAGATATATCTCTGCACAGAAGCTACACATTGCATTTCAGATATAGCTCTGCACAGAAGCTACACATTGCATTTCAGATATATCTCTGCACAGAAGCTACACATTGCATTTCAGATATAGCTCTGCACAGAAGCTACACATTGCATTTCAGATATAGCTCTGCACAGAAGCTACACATTGCATTTCAGATATATCTCTGCACAGAAGCTACAAATTGCATTTCAGATATATCTCTGCACAGAAGCTACACATTGCATTTCAGATATCTGCACAGAAGCTACAAATTGCATTTCAGATATAGCTCTGCACAGAAGCTACACATTGCATTTCAGATATATCTCTGCACAGAAGCTACACATTGCATTTCAGATATCTGCACAGAAGCTACAAATTGCATTTCAGATATAGCTCTGCACAGAAGCTACACATTGCATTTCAGATATATCTCTGCACAGAAGCTACACATTGCATTTCAGATATAGCTCTGCACAGAAGCTACACATTGCATTTCAGATATAGCTCTGCACAGAAGCTACACATTGCATTTCAGATATAGCTCTGCACAGAAGCTACAAATTGCATTTCAGATATATCTCTGCACAGAAGCTACACATTGCATTTCAGATATAGCTCTGCACAGAAGCTACAAATTGCATTTCAGATATATCTCTGCACAGAAGCTACACATTGCATTTCAGATCTGCACAGAAGCTACACATTGCATTTCAGATCTGCACAGAAGCTACACATTGCATTTCAGATATATCTCTGCACAGAAGCTACACATTGCATTTCAGATATAGCTCTGCACAGAAGCTACACATTGCATTTCAGATATATCTCTGCACAGAAGCTACACATTGCATTTCAGATATAGCTCTGCACAGAAGCTACACATTGCATTTCAGATATAGCTCTGCACAGAAGCTACACATTGCATTTCAGATATATCTCTGCACAGAAGCTACAAATTGCATTTCAGATATATCTCTGCACAGAAGCTACACATTGCATTTCAGATATATCTCTGCACAGAAGCTACAAATTGCATTTCAGATATATCTCTGCACAGAAGCTACACATTGCATTTCAGATATAGCTCTGCACAGAAGCTACACATTGCATTTCAGATATAGCTCTGCACAGAAGCTACACATTGCATTTCAGATATATCTCTGCACAGAAGCTACAAATTGCATTTCAGATATATCTCTGCACAGAAGCTACACATTGCATTTCAGATATCTGCACAGAAGCTACAAATTGCATTTCAGATATAGCTCTGCACAGAAGCTACACATTGCATTTCAGATATAGCTCTGCACAGAAGCTACACATTGCATTTCAGATATAGCTCTGCACAGAAGCTACACATTGCATTTCAGATATATCTCTGCACAGAAGCTACAAATTGCATTTCAGATATATCTCTGCACAGAAGCTACACATTGCATTTCAGATATCTGCACAGAAGCTACAAATTGCATTTCAGATATAGCTCTGCACAGAAGCTACACATTGCATTTCAGATATATCTCTGCACAGAAGCTACACATTGCATTTCAGATATCTGCACAGAAGCTACAAATTGCATTTCAGATATAGCTCTGCACAGAAGCTACACATTGCATTTCAGATATATCTCTGCACAGAAGCTACACATTGCATTTCAGATATAGCTCTGCACAGAAGCTACACATTGCATTTCAGATATAGCTCTGCACAGAAGCTACACATTGCATTTCAGATATAGCTCTGCACAGAAGCTACAAATTGCATTTCAGATATATCTCTGCACAGAAGCTACACATTGCATTTCAGATATAGCTCTGCACAGAAGCTACAAATTGCATTTCAGATATATCTCTGCACAGAAGCTACACATTGCATTTCAGATCTGCACAGAAGCTACACATTGCATTTCAGATCTGCACAGAAGCTACACATTGCATTTCAGATATATCTCTGCACAGAAGCTACACATTGCATTTCAGATATAGCTCTGCACAGAAGCTACACATTGCATTTCAGATATATCTCTGCACAGAAGCTACACATTGCATTTCAGATATAGCTCTGCACAGAAGCTACACATTGCATTTCAGATATAGCTCTGCACAGAAGCTACACATTGCATTTCAGATATATCTCTGCACAGAAGCTACAAATTGCATTTCAGATATATCTCTGCACAGAAGCTACACATTGCATTTCAGATATATCTCTGCACAGAAGCTACAAATTGCATTTCAGATATATCTCTGCACAGAAGCTACACATTGCATTTCAGATATAGCTCTGCACAGAAGCTACACATTGCATTTCAGATATATCTCTGCACAGAAGCTACACATTGCATTTCAGATATATCTCTGCACAGAAGCTACACATTGCATTTCAGATATATCTCTGCACAGAAGCTACACATTGCATTTCAGATATATCTCTGCACAGAAGCTACACATTGCATTTCAGATATATCTCTGCACAGAAGCTACACATTGCATTTCAGATCTGCACAGAAGCTACACAATGCATTTCAGATATAGCTCTGCACAGAAGCTACACATTGCATTTCAGATATATCTCTGCACAGAAGCTACACATTGCATTTCAGATATATCTCTGCACAGAAGCTACACATTGCATTTCAGATATATCTCTGCACAGAAGCTACACATTGCATTTCAGATATATCTCTGCACAGAAGCTACACATTGCATTTCAGATATATCTCTGCACAGAAGCTACACATTGCATTTCAGATATATCTCTGCACAGAAGCTACACATTGCATTTCAGATATATCTCTGCACAGAAGCTACACATTGCATTTCAGATATATCTCTGCACAGAAGCTACACATTGCATTTCAGATATAGCTCTGCACAGAAGCTACACATTGCATTTCAGATATCTGCACAGAAGCTACACATTGCATTTCAGATATAGCTCTGCACAGAAGCTACACATTGCATTTCAGATATAGCTCTGCACAGAAGCTACACATTGCATTTCAGATATATCTCTGCACAGAAGCTACACATTGCATTTCAGATATATCTCTGCACAGAAGCTACACATTGCATTTCAGATATATCTCTGCACAGAAGCTACACATTGCATTTCAGATATATCTCTGCACAGAAGCTACAAATTGCATTTCAGATATATCTCTGCACAGAAGCTACACATTGCATTTCAGATATATCTCTGCACAGAAGCTACACATTGCATTTCAGATATATCTCTGCACAGAAGCTACAAATTGCATTTCAGATATATCTCTGCACAGAAGCTACACATTGCATTTCAGATATCTGCACAGAAGCTACACATTGCATTTCAGATATATCTCTGCACAGAAGCTACACATTGCATTTCAGATATATCTCTGCACAGAAGCTACACATTGCATTTCAGATATATCTCTGCACAGAAGCTACACATTGCATTTCAGATATATCTCTGCACAGAAGCTACAAATTGCATTTCAGATATATCTCTGCACAGAAGCTACAAATTGCATTTCAGATATATCTCTGCACAGAAGCTACACATTGCATTTCAGATATAGCTCTGCACAGAAGCTACACATTGCATTTCAGATATATCTCTGCACAGAAGCTACAAATTGCATTTCAGATATATCTCTGCACAGAAGCTACAAATTGCATTTCAGATATATCTCTGCACAGAAGCTACACATTGCATTTCAGATATATCTCTGCACAGAAGCTACACATTGCATTTCAGATATCTGCACAGAAGCTACACATTGCATTTCAGATATATCTCTGCACAGAACAGCTTGTGGTAAAATCCCCTCTTTACAATTGCTTCGTGATAGAATAGCTTTGGGATTCATTTTCAGTCCATCTGACTATTAAAATAAGAAATCTCATTTTAAAATGTAAATCACTACTTACTTAACATGCCCAATAGAATTTGCAGGATTTTTTTTAATGGAACCGCTGTTTTATGAGTAAGTGACAAGTTTACTTCATAATGAGGCTGCGGACATCAATCCGCCCGATCCTATACAATCGGGTAGATGAATCTGCAGGTGGCGGCATTGCACAAGCAGTTCTGGTGAACTGCTTGTGCAATGATAAATGCTGACAGCGTATGCTGTCGGCATTCATCGATGCCTGTCGGACATGATACGCTGAGCGAATCATGTCAGACAGACCGATGATAAATCGCCCCCCAAGGGGAGTCTGTGTTAAAATAATCAGCACTGTTCTGTTCCTCTGTAAAGACCTCGGCCACAAAATGCAGCTGTCGCAGATATTCGAACACTGGCGATTACCATTCCATCAAGTTAACCATACAGACACAAACATCTGTCACACATTTATTGTATACAGCAGAACAGCACCCCCTTCTCACATAACTAACAGATAAAGTTAGATTCTGACGTAAAGTTTGCGTTACTGGTGGTAGTCATTTCTGACTGATAGCCATGAAAATGATTGCTGAAAAAATAACCCTTTCCAGCAGTTTGTAAAGCTGTCAGATTTTCATTTTGCCAACTTACAACAGAAGAAGGTTGTTTTCACCAATGGGAGTAAAAAACAATAGTATGTGCACAGTTTACTTTACGCCCATTAAAGGGACATAAAAGTACAAAGAGAAAATGTTCTAATGTTATAACCTAATAATTATTGTACTATTGCTGATATATAACTATGTGTTCGACCCCAGCAATGTACTAATGAGAGCTAGCTGAACACATAGGATAAACCACTGACAAGAGGCAGATGTGAGTAGCTACCGACCACTAGCTAGCTGCCAGTAGTTCATTGCTGCTCCTAAGGGCTCTATTTATCAAGCGACAGCGGCATACATATGCGCCCCTGTCTGCTCGAAAGCTCACCACTGGTGGGCAGAATTCTGTTGGCGGTATTCATCATTGCACAAGAGTGCTATTTTGCGCTCTTGTGCAACACCATCCCCAGCCAATCACACGTGGGCAGGAGCTGTCATTCTCCCCAGTCAGACAAGACCTAAGAGGTGGCGAAGAGAATAGGAAGCAGCGTTCTGATGAGCGCTGCTTGATAAATACTGACTGCAGGTTCTCTTGTGAGAACCTGCAGTCGTAATGTGGCGAACGGCTTGATAAATCGAGCCCTTAGTCTATTTATATATGCTTTTCAACAAAAGATACCAAATGAACACAATAACCTCGACAGCAGAAGTAAATTACAAAGTCTTTTAAATGCGCATGGCTCTATCAGAACTATGGAAGTTTAATTTTGACATTTATGTCCCTATAACAGCTTTCTGTACAGTGTGGTTAATAGACTCAAGCTTTCAGCACCATCTATTAACACACATATATTGGGAAAAAACATGTGAATATTACAGGTCGTGATAAGCAATAACTTAAAGTGAATGTCAATTTTGATGCTAAAGTGCCCAGTTTTTAAAAATTTTATTAAAAACAGGCGCACTTTAATTTATCAAAATTTACATTTCACTCCTGTTGTGAAAAAAAAACTTAGCTTTTAATCTTCACAGCAGCTTCCTCCACCTGTTGCAAAGCCTCTTCCTGGATCTTAAATGAGGAATCCGGCTTCCTTCAATCACGGCGTTGAATCAGACATTGATTCCCCGGCGGGAAGCTGTGATTGGAGGATGACCTATCCATCATTTCTGATATCAGAAATGTCTTGCGACGACCGGATGAAGCTGGAGCGGCTGTCAAGTTTAAAAGGTAAGTATTTCTTCATAACACAAGTGAAATGTAAATTTTGATGAATTAAAGTGCCCCTGTTTTTAATCGAATTTTTAATAGCACTACATGAAATTCCAATTTTTTTTATTTTAAATATATATTTCTATATATACACACGTGTGTATATACAATCTATCTATCTATCTATCTATCTATCTATCTATCTATCTATCTATGTATCATATAGGTATAGATACAGTTTCCCACAAAAGTGAGTACACCCCTCACATTTTTGTAAATATTTTATTATATCTTTTCATGTGACAACACTGAAGAAATGGCACTTTGCTACAATGTAAAGTAGTGAGTGTACAGCCTGTAAAACAGTGTAAATTTGCTGTCCCATCAAAATAACTCAACACACAGCCATTAATGTCTAAATCATTGGCAATAAAAGTGAGTACACCCCTAAGTGGAAATGTCCAAATTGGGCCTAAAGTTTCAATATTTTGTGTGGCCACCATTATTTTCCAGCACTACCTAAACCTTCTTGGGCATGGAATTCACCAGAGCTTCACAGGTTGCCACTGGCGTCCTCTTCCACTCCTTCATGATGACATCACGGAGCTGGTGGATGTTAGAGACCTTGCGCTCCCCCACCTTCCATTTGAGGATGCCCCACAGATGCTCAATAGGGTGTAGGTCTGGAGACATGCTTGTCTAGGCAGTGGTCATCTTGCAGGTGTGTTTGGGGCTGTTATCATGTTGGAATACTGCCCTGTGGCCCAGTCTCCGAAGGGAGAGGATCATGCTCTGCTTCAGAATGTCACAGTACATGTTGGCATTCATGGTTCCCTCAATGAACTGTAGCTCCACAGTGCCGGCAGCACTCATGCAGGCCCAGACCATGACACTCCCACCACCATGCTTGACTGTAGGCAAGAAATACTTAACTAGGTAACTAGTTCCGTCTCTGCCAACCAATCAATAGCAATTTTGAGCATAGTCGCCCAATTATATAACCTGAGATTCGGACATGCTAACCCAGCAAAACTATGGTCCTGCATGAGTCTATTCAGTGAAAGACAAGATTTTTTTGCCACTCCAAATAAATTGAGAAAACTATGATGATAATTTAATTAAATCTTTATTCATAATGAACAAAGGTAAGTTTTGAAGAGGATATAAAATACGCGGAAAGATAATTGTTTTAATCAAATTAACTTTCGCCAAAATGGAAAGAGGGAACGATGCCCATAATCTTAAGTCCTCTTGGATCTTAGAAAATAAAGTTGCAAAGTTAGCATAATACCGTTTCTATGGATTTCTATACCTAAATATTTAATTGTATCTACTTGTCTAAATGGGAGATCCACACATATCGTGCTAAACTTACCCACCCTCATTAATTCACTTTTTTCAAAATTTACTTCATAGCCAGAAAATGCACTATACTCTTTTAAACAGTCCATTACAATTGGAATGTCTTGTGATATATCTTCAAGAAAAATCAGCAGGTCATCTGCATAGAGTAGCGTTTTTAACGTAAAAAGACCTATCCTGATCCCAGCTAACCTGTCTTTCAGTCGTATTGCGAGAGGTTCAAGAGCCAAGTTGAAAAGCAATGGAGACAGCGGACAGCCTTGTCGCGTGCCTCTTTGCAATGTAATTGGTAATGACATGGAGCCATTAATTAACAAGAAGGATATTGGGTTTACATATAATTTGCTTAAAAACTTCACAAAGTTACCCTTAATACCAAAATTTGTTAACGTTGTAAACATATGATCCCATGAGATACAATCAAAGGCTTTAACAGCATCTAAGGTCAAAATTGCCGGCTCTTTAAAAATAGGCCTATGTTTACATTGATCAATATTGCACATATAATCAACTAGGGTAATAACTTTTCAAAAAAATTTAGCAGGATTCCGAGCCGTCATAAACCCCGACTGATCTGGAGGAATTAATTTCACTACTACCGAAGACAATCTTGAGGCTATAATGGTGGTAAGAATTTTATAATCAGTGTTTAACACTGAAATAGGTCTGTATGACGCTACATCTTCAAGGTCTTTACCTTTTTTAGGAATCAATGAGATATTGGCAGCTGAAAATAAAACCGACATGGGAGCCTCTGAGATAAAATAACTATTATACAAGATCTCCAAGATTGGGATTAATTCTTCTGCTAAACTTTTATAATATTCAGCCGGCAGACCATCCGGACCAGTGGCTTTATTCAGTTATTGCAACCAAAAGTTATCTTGCTTTTGCTTATTTTTTTCAATCTTTGAGTATAGTGTTTCATAATAATTAAAAAAATCTTTATTAATTCCCTCAAGGTCCGTAAATCGCTTCCTGTTTTTCCTAATAGCCGTTATATAGTTCTTCTTTTTCCGAATCTTGGTTAGTCCAGCCAGGCTCCTGGCTGAACACCCATGAAAGCTACGAAAGTGGAGATTCAATTTAGTTTCTTCTTCACGTGCTTTCTGGGACAGAAATAAATCTCTTTAGTTTTTCTGCTGCATATATTTGTTCCAATTACTATCCGAGTGAAATGAGATTCATTTTTTAGAGGCATTTTTAACCTGATTAGATAGTTGAACTTCAAAAGCTATCTTTTTTTAGCCCAAATATTCATATAGGCTTTAACTTCGCCCCTTATCACTGCTTTCGAGGCCTCAAAAAATATTTCTATTTTATGGATATACCCTTTATTATCAAAACAAAAGTCTTGCCATTTCTGTTTTAACAATATGACAAACTTCGGATTGTTAAAAAGGTACCTAGGATAAACAAACGTAGAAGGTTTGCTGATAGATCTAGAGACCAAAGAAAAGGTTAATGAAATAATCGCATGATCCGATATAAGAATTTCGCCTATCGTAGCTTCTGTTTTATGATTAGAAAGAGACTCTGAAATAAAAAAAAAGTCAATACGGGAAAAGGTTTTATGGGCTTGTGATTCACAAGAGAATCGTTGCACATCCAGATTAAGAATACGCCATATATCAATAAGTTTAAATTTATGACACATTTTTTTAAGATATTCTGCTCCTTTTTTATATTCTGAAAGATTTTTTTCGATAATCTATCCAATGCTGGACAAATTGTTGCGTTAAAATCCCCGCCCAAAACCAGGTTTTCTTTAACAAAAGGAAAAATTATACTTTTAACCTTGTCCCAGAAGGATACAGAGAATTTGTTAGGGGCATATAAGTTACATAAAGTTACTTTAATCTTATTGACGTAAACCTGTATTATTATATATCTTTCCTCTGGATCCACATCCACATATAGTATTTTGTAATCAAGAGTCTTACTAAATATATTGCCACTTCACATTTCCTACCGGTAGCTGAGGAGGAAACTATTTCTCCAACCCATCTCATCTTGAGTTTCACCGCTTCTGACGCAGTCAGATGGGTCTCTTGAAGAAGGGCAATATCGGGTCTAGATTTCACTAATGTTTTAATAATTAATTTACGTTTTGAAGGGGAGGAGACCCCACCTACGTTCCATGATACAATATTTAGATTACTCATTCAGTTGTAATACTGCTAATAACCTGGATCCCTGTCTAACAGACGAAGGGGGGCCACCACGGGGGGGGGTGAAAAAAAACAAAAAAAACACCCCAATTACACAAACAGGGAAGGGATACAGACCCCCTTGGGGGACCAAAACCATAACAATATATACTCCTGTATATAATACATAAGAAGATGTTAAATGTCAAAAATATTTTATACATTTGAACCCTGAATCCCACCCCTAAAAACATCTTAAAAAAATACAGAAAAAAAAACAAGATTAATTTTTACTGCGCAAATTAAAATAGGACTATAGTAACAAACCCTGACCAGTATCATTTTATAGAAGCAATGTATTCTTTTACCTCTGAAACCTCGGTAAAGGTCAGCCTACTGCCCCGGTCCTCAACAATAATTTTTGCTGGATAGATCACGCAGCAACCCCTTTCTTGATTAATTGAGAACAAAACGGGGCCATCAGCTTCCTCTTCGCCGCTGTCTGAGGAAAAATCTTGGAACAAGAGAATCCTGTTATTCCTAATCATGAATGGTGTAGATTTCTTGAACAATTTAAGTAGTTCTACCTTGTCTTGATATTTCAAGACTTTAAAAATAAACCTCCTATTTTTGACAGTGCCTGATGTAGAAAAACTTCTAGGGCCTAATCTATGGGCTCTTTCTATACTTAAGAGTATTTGAAGAGGGGAAATGAGACTGAAGTAAATTGCATAAGGTCCTCATATTCCGGTGTCTCTGGCAGACCAACAATATGGATATTGTTGCGCCTCGAGCGATCCTCTAATTCCTCAAGGTGCAATTGCATGGTATTAATTCTGGAGCCCTGACTGGAGATAATCATATCTTGGGCATTTACTTTGTCCTCTAATGTAGAGATTCTATCTTACGTTTCTTGCATTCTCGCGGAGAATTGCCTCATTTCAGTCGACAGAGTACTTAAATCGGCAGAGATTAACCCTAGTTCTTTTTTAATACCTTCAAATTGAGGGGTGAATATTTCTGAAAGCTGGGTAATTAATACATGCATTTCAAGTGAAATATTATCAGGGGTATTTTCTGGACTGGCATCAGCCAGTTTAGTTTTTTTATCTTTTTTACAGGCATTCTGGGTGAATTGGCCTTCACCTGTGTAACAAATTTTTCCATGTGTTACGACACTAATAATACTTAGTACTTTATAGAATACAGGAATGTGCTCCTTCCCAAACACCTAGTGAAAAAACACAATTATAATAAACAAATATTAAGTTTAGGGATTCAGCGATCCCTCTCATTTCCCAAAATTAAACAATGTGTTAAGTGACTAATTCCTAATTAATTATTTAACTACCAGGTTCCTGGGCCTAGAATTCTAAAAATACAAATAACAAACAACAAACTTATATATGTGAAAATAAAATAAAAAAATAAGTGATTTAGGGCCTGTAAAAAATTAAATGTTCTCAGATATGCTTCACAACATAAACTCACCTATGATTTTTTTTTATTTTATTTTTTTAACTACTCCTAGATATGTTCTTAGGCATAAGTAATTACTAGGGTGATCCTAAATTCACTAATCACAGTTAAATTCTTAAGCCCAGCCAGATCCAACCAGAGAACATTTTCATATCAATACGCCCACAACAATAGATGCTTTGCAAAGAGTATTACATATTACAGAAAGGATATTCTCTCAATAAACTCCATGTATACTGTAGGTGGATTTGTTACTGCAGTTCTTTTGCAAAGAAACAACAAAAAGAGTTTCTCTGAAAACAAAGTTTCCATGCAGTGTTGCTTATGCTGAAAAGGAAGATTCAACCGGCTGTGTTACTTCACACAGCTGGAACCAAAGCAACCAACAATTGGGCACCAAAGAAGGACCAAAAAATAATTTCAGCTTATATGTCATAGGCCCCAAAAATTACCCTACCGGAGCACAGTTGTACTGGCCAAAAAGTCCCTTAAGAGACAGAGTTAATTGGAAGGAGATCAACTCCTTGGACTTACAATACACTCCTGCAACAGTCTCTCAAGTCCACCAGGTTAGCTCATCCGAAGACCATTCACATTATCCACACGCACAGGATCAACTTTAAACACAGAGCAGGTTTATCAGATATACTTGCGAATCCTGTGCTGCTATTGTTGATGAGTGTTCTTTCTGTATAGCAAGCCGGCTCCCATCCAGATGGTACTGTAGGATACGAATTAGGAGCAGCCCTTCAATATTTTCTTGAGAACTCCAGGATCCTCAATTTTCCATTAATCTTCCACTTCTCCACACCAATCACAGCACTACGGATCTTCACCACAGCCGTAGTGGAACGTGGCGCTCGGATCCCTCCGCACGCCAACTGCACCTCCGACCTCAGCATGCTGATCCTCCGGCTCGTAGATTACCGCCTCCTCTGCACACTGCAAGTAAGCGATTTGCTTGTTTCTTTACTGCAGCGGTATCTACTTGTGGTCACAAATTCTGCCTTTAACAAGGCGCAGCTATATTGTGTTTCCTGAACACTGTCTAAGTAAAAAGAAATTAGCGGTGCATCCACTAGCCCAACCGGGCAGTGTAGTTTCCGCCTCAGGCCGACACACGGCCTAACTTCAGCCCAACTGAACCCCAGCACCTGGGGCTTTGAGGCTATGAGAAGGGGCATAGATTTTTTTTTTTAGCACTCGATCAGAACGCCGACATGGAGTGTACTGTTACTTAGCTCCGCCCTCTAACCGGAAACCCGCTTTCTGTCCTCCTAGGCCATCTTTATGTAGAGCAACAATTCTTTTTTTCAGATCCTCAGAGAGTTCTTTGCCATGAGGTGCAATGTTGAACTTCCAGTGACCAGTATGAGAGAGTGTGAGAGTGATAACACCAAATTTAACACACCTGCTCCCCATTGACACCTGAGACCTTGTAACACTAACGAGTCACATGACACCAGGGAGAGAAAATGGCTAATTGGGCCCAATTTGGACATTTGCACTTAGGGGTGTACTCACTTTTGTTGCCAACGGTTTAGACATTAATGGCTGTGTGTTGAGTTATTTTGAGCAGACAGCAAATTTACACTGTTATACAGGCTGTACACTCACTACTTTACATTGTAGCAAAGTGTCATTTCTTCAGTGTTGTCACATGAAAAGATATAATAAATATTTACACTGTTATACAGGCTGTACACTCACTACTTTACATTGTAGCAAAGTGTCATTTCTTCAGTGTTGTCACATGAAAAGATATAATAAAATATTTACACTGTTATACAGGCTGTACACTCACTACTTTACATTGTAGCAAAGTGTCATTTCTTCAGTGTTGTCACATGAAAAGATATAATAAAATATTTACACTGTTATACAGGCTGTACACTCACTACTTTACATTGTAACAAAGTGTCATTTCTTCAGTATTGTCACATGAAAAGATATAATACAATATTTACACTGTTATACAGGCTGTACACTCACTACTTTACATTGTAGCAAAGTGTCATTTCTTCAGTGTTGTCACATGAAAAGATATAATAAAATATTTACAAAAATGTGAGGGGTGAACTCACCTTTGTGGGATACTGTATATATTTTACCAAAAAATATACATACATAAGTCTATGGGGAGAGGGAGTTAGCAATGTCAAAATATCCGAAGTTCTGAAGTTAGCATGCCTAAGTCTTTTGTTCATGTGCTAACTTTTTACTTTCAACTAGTAATCAGTGCTAATCAGACCACGCTAATTATTTACCTTGAGTGCAGTTAGTGCTCAAGAACAATAAAAGAATTTGTGCCTCAGTTGTAATCTGGGCCAAAATGTATTAAATCCTAAAATACTGTATATTAAAGTAATAAAGAATTTATAATTATATAAGATATTGTTTAAAACCATAAAGAAAAATATTTAAACTAAACAAAGTCTGACAGTAACATAAATTTTGTATTCTATTAAGTCAGAGTTGCTAAGCAACCTATTCTAAGGTACAAATTATATTCTAAAAATGTTCAAGTTGATTTGTTAAATCAAAATGGTTGTAGGGACAGTTTACTCAAAAAAATGACCCCCTTTAATTTATTCTCAATGATCCACTTTACCTGCTGAGTGTATTAAATTGTTTACAAGTATTTTTATTAACCTTATATTGGCATTTGAAATAGTTTATTTAGCCTGTGGTATCCCCACCCATCCTGAAAGTTTTGGCCACGAGGCCAAGCTGTATTAACACAGCCAGTTGAAGAAGTTACACTCCCAGTGGGTTCTAGAAGAGATAAGGTAATACAATGTTAATTTTCCATTGTTCTCTCCAAGTATTGGTGATTGGTTTATGGACAGATATAAGATAAAAAAGCATGTATATGTACACAATGTGATAAAGTAATCAGATCTGATTATACCTACAAGCTCAGCCCATTTTATTAGGTTATGGCTTCAAAACACAAAATCAGCTAATTCATATACACAAATAAGCCTTAAAAAAGCAAATGTCATAGATTTTATTCTCTGCAGCTGGTAAAAAAGTAATTGGAAACACATTAAGGGGAAAACAATTTTATAGTATACTGTCCCTTTAAGACCTGACAACGTTTTTGTGCACCTGTAAAACGAAATGATAAAGTATATAACCTAGCGGAAACTGGAAGCAGATAACACTATCAGCTGAATTGTTCTTTGCAGCAAAATATTTTACACCCACAAACTAAACTTAATGTGTATTTCATGTTGTAGCCCACACATCGTTTTTTGTTACTGTGAGGAAGCTATCATCCTCTATCTTTATATGAAATATTGTATCCATCTAGTACATTACCAAATCCCTGTATTTATACAAATATCCTGTTTACGCCTTCAGAAAGAAAAACAAGTCTCAGATCCGGGAAACAAAGCATGTGAGGTAGGATAAGTACAATGTGTCTTCTCTAGAGCTAAATGTCTATATTTCTCCAACCTTGACCTGATCCAGTGTTTAAGAACATGAAATGCCGATTTGGATATGATACGGTTACTATTTCTGTATCTGCCACTTCAGCTTGGATACAAAGTAAATTATACTAATCTATCTCCATGGTGGTAAGGTATTCACAGATATTTACAGGAAGAGGGGAGGGGGTTTAAGCTGATGCCTCAGGGCAGAGAGAAGAGTTAGGAACGCTTGTAAACAAAGGGATGGGCTCCTGAACAGGCCAGAACTTCACATCTAGCAACATCATCAAAGCCACAAACAAGATCTGATCATGTGGAGTCTGAATCACATCCTGCACCAGGACAGGCCGTCATCTTCCAGAAGAGTTGTTTAGTTGTTATATATATATGTAGATATAGACAAAAGGAAGCGCTAAGGGTATATGAAGCTGGGGCAATCATCTCCAAGTAGGAATCTCCCTAGTGATTCAAACAAGCGTGTATATAGGAGGGCGCTAAAAGCAATCCCCTAAGGAGGAAGTATAGATACAATGTAAATGAATTAAACATATTTATTACAATATAAAGATATATAAAAGACACAAATATGGGACGTCTCACAAAAGAAATCTGTGGTATATATTCTGCACAGTAATCTGTGGTATATATTCCGCACAGTAATCTGTGGTATATATTCCGCACAGTAATCTGTGGTATATATTCTGCACAGTAATCTGTGGTATATATTCCGCACAGTAATCTGTGGTATATATTCTGCACAGTAATCTGTGGTATATATTCTGCACAGTAATCTGTGGTATATATTCCGCACAGTAATCTGTGGTATATATTCCGCACAGTAATCTGTGGTATATATTCTGCACAGTAATCTGTGGTATATATTCTGCACAGTAATCTGTGGTATATATTCCGCACAGTAATCTGTGGTATATATTCTGCACAGTAATCTGTGGTATATATTCCGCACAGTTACACTTGAGTAGTAGCAGTATGGAAATATCCAATATAAAAATGCACGTGCATATAAAAGCAATATAACTAATTAACTCCTATCTGGCGTGAGTGTTCACCAAAAGATGTATATATTAGTGATCCACCAAATTATGGTCAACCAAACAGATTAATTTGAATTTAAGGAGTAACAAATCCTAGTATACATAAGTCTCTGATTCCGCAGTTCATATCAATGTAGAAGTGAAATTTTCCAAAATCCGGAGTTGAAAGCAGTCGCAAGTTATGAAATTCACAAGCCACAAGGCAATCAGTGCAATTGAGGATATATATTGGGTATTTATATATATTTATATATAGTCGTAATGCTCAGGAGAAGAATAAGATAGAAGCTACAAACTCAGTATGTTTTGTACTGGGCATCTGTTCAAAGTACAGCCAACTTTCTGTAAAGTAGATCTTCCAAAAAATATCCTAACACATTGTGAGATCTTACTTTCTTTTTCATGGAAATAGGTTTTATTCTAGTTGGGACATTGTTAAATAATGTAGCTGCATAAAGAAATAGGACGCACATCTAAATGTCAGTATATTCTATAACAAGAGGACATGCCTTTAGACAAAGGAAACAATGATGTAAATGTGTGTTACAGAAAGCCCCCATGCCATTCGGGAGGGGGATACCAAAAGAGAGCCAACGAGACACTTATTATTTCAACAACAATTATCTAAGCCTACATACGGTTTGTATCTGCTAGATATCCTTTATTATGAGCTAATTAGCTGCACCATATCCATTATATTTGCGGTAGAAATAGTTAGACTCCATCCCCCGCCCCATCTGATACAGCTGGCACTGGAGTTGGAGCTACCTGATTGGTAGATTCCTGTTTGCCACAGAAGGTTGTTTGTCGTCTACTTTCTGCACACAAGTGATCACTATCGCTGAGTCTGCACAAAATACACACGCTATACAAAGCAAACACAGCAAATACAATCCTGCAGGATGAATTGTTCAATTTCTTCCCTATATTAGCATCTCCACTCTGTGGGAGGCCTAGATTTTAATATCCACTATTGTTTCTGCATAGTGCTACCTCACAATTCTCCTAAGCAAGTCACTGGCCTCTTCTTCTGAGTGTCTTTACGAATCTAAATACAATATTATCTTTAAAATTACATTTTCATTTCACATCCTATATAATAAAAGGCCAAGTGTGTTTGTCCGAAGCTGTCATGCGCAGTAGAGACTGCGTGCGAGGACAAACACACCTGGCCTTCCAACTGACTTGGTGTCGAGTGGTGGAGTAGGCGTGGTCGGGCGGGTGCGGAGTGGGCGTGACCAGACAGGTGCTGAGTGGGCGAGGTCAGATGGGTGCAGTGTGGGCGTGGCCGGAAGTGACATGGGCGTGACCAGGCGTGGTGTGGGTAGGGCCATATGTCGAGAGACAGAGAGGTCTAAAGAGGGGGGATAGAGAGAGCAGAAGGATAGAGAGAGCAGAAGAGGAGGGATAAAGAGAGGGAGAGAGAGACAGCAAAAGAGAGAGGGGGAGAGAGACAGCAAAAGAGAGAGGTGGAGAGAGACAGCAAAAGAGAGAGGGAGAGAGACAGCAAAAGAGAAGGGGGAGAGAGACAGCAAAAGAGAGAGGGGAGAGAGACAGCAAAAGAGAGGAGGAAGAGAGACAGAAAAAGAGAGGAGGGAGAGAGACAGCAAAAGAGAGGGGGAGAGAGACAGCAAAAGAGAGGGGGGAGAGAGACAGCAAAAGAGAGGAGGGAGAGGGACAGCAAAAGAGAGGGGGGAGAGAGACAGCAAAAGAGAGGCGGAGAGAGACAGCAAAAGAGAGGGGGAGAGAGCACAATAGAGAGGGGGAGAGAGCACAAAAGAGAGGGGGGAGAGAGTGCAAAAGAGAGGGGGAGAGAGCGTAAAAGAGAGGGGGGATAGTGCGCAAAAGAGAGGGGGAGAGTGCGCAAATTAGAGTGGGGAGAGTGCGCAAAAGAGAGGGGGGAGAGTGCGCAAAAGAGAGGGGGGAGAGAGTGCAATAGAGGGGGGAGAGAGCGAAAAAGAGAGGGGGAGAGAGCGCAAAAGAGGGGGGGAGAGAGCGCAAAAGAGAGGGGGAGAGAGCGCAAAAGAGAGGGGAGAGAGTGCAAAAGAGAGGGGAGAGAGCGCAAAAGAGAGGGGGAGAGAGCGCAAAAGAGAGGGGGAGAGAGTGCAAAAGAGAGGGGGGAGAGAGCGCAAAAGAGAGGGGGGAGAGAGTGCAAAAGAGAGGGGGAGAGAGCGCAAAAGAGAGGGAGTAGAGAGCGCAAAAGAGAGGGGGAGAGAGCACAAGGGGAAGAGAACACAAAAGAGGGGGGGAGAGCACAAAAGAGAGGGGGGAGAGAGCACAAAAGAGAGGGGAGAGAGAGAGCAAAAGAGAGGGGAGAGAGCGCAAAAGAGAGAGGGAGAGAGAGCAAAAGAGAGGGGGAGAGAGAGCAAAAGAAAGGGGGAGAGAAAGCATAAGAGAGGAGAGAGAGAGCAAATGAGAGGATAGAGAGAGCAAACGAGAGGAGAGAGAGAGCAAACGAGAGGAGAGAGAGCAAACGAGAGGGTGGAAGAGAGAGAGCAAAAGAGAGGGAGAGAGACAGCAAAAGAGGGGGAGAGAGAGCAAAAGAGAGGGAGAGAGACAGCAAAAGAGGGGGAGAGAGAGCAAAAGAGAGGGGGGAGAGAGAGAGCAAAAGAGAGGGGGGAAAGAGAGAACAAAAGAGAGGGGAGAAAGAGAGGGGGGATAGAGAGGGGAGAAAGAGAGGGGGGATAGAGAGAGAGCAAAAGAGAGGGGAGAAAGAGAGGGGATAGAGAGAGAGCAAAAGAGAGGGCAGAAAGAGAGAGCAAAAGAGAGGGGAGAAAGAGAGGGGGGATAGAGAGAGAGCAAAAGAGAGGGGAGAAAGAGAGGGGGATAGAGAGAGAGCAAAAGAGAGGGGAGAAAGAGAGAGCAAAAGAGAGGGGAAAAAGAGAGGGGGGGATAGAGAGAGAGCAAGGGGTGGGACCGCTGTACTGCAAAAAATGGCCCATGTACACAGGCTTTAGGACTAGTTATCAATAAAAGGTGAAATGCATTCACTTTCCATTATTTAACAGAGGCGTTATAGTTGAGTCCCATTTAATACTTGCACCAGACAGTCTTGGAAATACACAAATGTTTCTTTCATATTTTCACAAATTGCCCAATGCTATACATAGAATGCCTTTGCATTAGTTTATTTGACTCTGCAATATGCTACCCAGTGTGTACTTAGATCAGTACTGGGGCTTGTTTTTATTTGAATATAATTGACTACAGTAAAATAAATAAGAAAACATTTTCAAGTGGTACGTCCCTGGACTGCAAAACACTGCAAACAGTGTTAACAAAAAGACAGTTTTAAATTCTTATAAAACTTATTTATAATAAAGATCTTTTACAATACAGTTAGTGTAATGTATTTTTAATAGAGGAATGTGTGGCAACAGTGTGAGAGTTAACAATTATCCGACAGATGGAACCCCTACTCTCCCTGTCACATACAATAGAATTTGTCCCAGCCTGTCCTCAGGAACCTGTATTACCGGGCTATGAGTGCAGGGTGAGAATGCACAGCAAGGGAGGAACCAGGATGTGTGTGTGCTTGTAAGCAAGAAAATATCAAGTCAATACAGCTCCCCTGAAAACACAGGAGTGCCCAGATGCTCACCTGCAGTAGATATAATACAGGTTTTGTATAGATATATTCTGCACTGATACAAAAGCCATAGGTGTTTAATATGAGTGTGTTGTGATTCATTGGGGCCTATTTATCATATGTCTGTCGGACCTGATCAGTGACAGTGCGGATCAGGTCCGACAGACATCGCTGAATGCAGAGCGAGCAATACGCTCTCCGTATTCAGCATTGCACCAGCAGCTCACAATAGCTGCTGGTGCAACGCTGCCCCCTGCAGACTCGCGGCCAATCGGCCGCCAGCAAGGAGGTGTCAATCAACCCGATCATACTCGATCGGGTTGAATTCTGGCAATTCCTGTCCGCCTCATCAAAGCAGGCGGACAGGTTATGGAGTAGCGGTCTTTAGAACGCTGTTTCATAACTGGTGTTTCCTGCGAGCTTGCCGGCTCGCCAGAAACACGGGCCATCAAGCTCCGTACGGAGATGATAGATAGGCCCCATTGTGTAATTATTAGATTATTATTGTGCAATAGCTGTAAACACAAATTTCTTTAAGTTTGGCACTTGCAAAAATAATTTACTACTGAGGGTTGCATTAGTCACCATTAGGTGTTTGCAGCTTTAATAAAATAAATATATTACATATATTGAGCCAGATTACAAGTTGAGAGCAAAATATCACTTCCGCAAAAGCGATATTTGCACTCAACTAATACCGGAGCACGCAAATGCGCTGGTATTACGAGTTAGGTGCAATGCAAACGCGACCTCACTTTCATATTGAACAAACGTATTGTGCTCACAAGAGTGCGCTTCTATAGTCTCCAATGGGAGCCTCGTTCTGATGCCGTCATACATAGCACAGAACTAAGCGCAGCGAAGGGGTTAAGTCACGCAGCAATGGGCAGTAAATTTAAATATATATATATATATATATATATAGACATATTAACACATAAATATATATGTATATACACATAGTAACACATAAATATATATGTATATACACATATTAACACATAAATATATATGTATATACACATACTAACACATAAATATATATGTATATACACATAGTAACACATAAATATATATGTATATACACATAGTAACACATAAATATATATGTATATACACATATTAACACATAAATACATATGTATATACACATAGTAACACATAAATATATATGTATATACACATAGTAACACATAAATATATATGTATATACACATAGTAACATATAAATATATATGTATATACACATAGTAACACATAAATATATATGTATATACACATAGTAACACATAAATATATATGTATATACACATAGTAACACATAAATATATATGTATATACACATAGTAACACATAAATATATATGTATATACACATAGTAGCACATAAATATATATTTATATACACATATTAACACATAAATATATATTTATATACACATAGTAACACATAAATATATATGTATATACACATATTAACACATAAATACATATGTATATACACATAGTAACACATAAATATATATGTATATACACATAGTAACACATAAATATATATGTATATACACATAGTAACATATAAATATATATGTATATACACATAGTAACACATAAATATATATGTATATACACATAGTAACACATAAATATATATGTATATACACATAGTAACACATAAATATATATGTATATACACATAGTAACACATAAATATATATGTATATACACATAGTAGCACATAAATATATATTTATATACACATATTAACACATAAATATATATTTATATACATATATATTTACAGAGAACACACAGTTTCCATAGACCACAATTTAAAGGCACTTTTCAGAGCCTTTTATTTTTCTAACACCCCACAACTTCCACTTTTAACACCTAAAAACTGCCTAGTGCAGTAGTTTTTTAATGAGAAAAAAAATGCTACATTTTCCCCATAAAAACTAAAAAAAAAACTTTATTTTGAGGGAATTTAGGGCTCTATTGGAAAATTAACCACAGATTTGATCTCTGTTTAATTTTCTGAGCGATAATTGCTGCCTCAAGCTCGCGGCAGCAATAACCACTGCCAGCCACTTGTAATGGCTGGTTATATATTGTGCGCCCTCAAACGGGCAAATTTGCCCATTTGTGAAAAATTAGCATTCCACTTGTAATCTAGCCCATTATTTGTTACTGTTAGTTCTCCACATTTACATTTGGAATGTTACGTTTCACTAGTGTAAGAATCTGAAACATTTCTGTCATGTATATGAAAGAGTACTATTTAATATTGTTTTTGCCTGAAAAAACAGCTAAACTGGAATATGTTTAAAGGGACATGTTGCTCAAATACTGACATATCTGTAAAAAGCTAACTAGAAAATGATATCAACATCTCTGTGATGAGTGGGAGGTGACGTCATCAGATGGGGGCTTGACTTATAGTCTATGTCACAGTTACCAGTTAGATGTGTTGTACAAGCTGTATAGTTCTATGCTGTGTTCTGCATCTCATGACACGGTGTCAGAACTACTTGACTATTCTTCTGTTTCCAGAATAATGACAATGTCGAAGTTTACCCCACCTGAGCCTTTTGATTTCTCTCAGCCTGCAGCTTGGCCCACATGGCGTCAGTGGTTTCAACGCTTCAGGATTGTTTCCAAGCTGGACAAGGAGAGTGGTGAAGTACAAGTTAATTCTATTTTATACTCTATGGGAAAAGAAGTGGAGCCAGTGTTCAATGCCTTTACTTTCCAAAAAGGGGAAGAATTTGACTTTAAAAGATTTATGAACACACTCAGTGCTCACATTGTGCCCAAAAGAAATGTGATTCATGAGAGAGCTTGTTTTCACAAACGTAATCACCATGTGGGAGAATCTGTGGAGTCATTTGTGTGTAGCCTGTATGAACTAGCTGAATTCTGTGAGTTTGGTGTTGCTAAAGAAGAGCAAATCAGAGACAGAATAGTCATAGGAATTGCAGATGCTGAAGTCTCACTGAAGTTACAGTTGGAGGCTGAATTAACGTTAGATGGGGCGATTAGGATGGCCCGCCAGAGTGAACTGGTGAAAAAGCAAAGTGCTGATCTGAGGTCTGAGAGTATTGTGGATGAAGTGCAACAGTTCAGGAGAGGAAAGGCACAGTGTGAGCGGTAGACCAAGGGCAACAGAAAGTGTAACCGAATGGGCCATTTTGAAGTGGAGTGTAAAACTGAATACATTAAGGAGATGCAGGTGGATAGTGATCAGGAGGGTCAAGAAGTGTCTGTTGTTGAACGGTCTGGTTCAGACGAAGATTGGTGGGTTACCCTTACTGTAATGGGAGCCAAGGTTGCCCTCAAGATTGACACGGCGGCAGACATCACTGTTATGTCCCTATGTAGCATTCATAAAACTGCCTTGACAGCCTCAGCTGGCGAAAGTTACAATGAAAGTTCATAGTCCTGGTGGCCGCATCGATTGTGCGGGGAAATTTCTTGCCAGCTGCGAGTACAAGCAGAGGAAATTCACCATATGGGTGCATGTGATTAGAGGTCAGTGTGTTAACAACCTATTGAGCAGGAAAGCAGCCTGTGGTTTGGGCCTTGTTGCGAGAGTGAATGAGATTTTGGAAGACATGTTTGGCTAATTGGGCCTACTGAATTGCAACCCAGTCCGAATATCACTTAAAGCAGTCCAATACAGCATTACCACTCCTCGTAGAATTCCGTTCCCACTCATGCCTCAAGTGGAGAAGGAACTTCTGCGTATGAAGAATTTGGGAGTTATTGAAGAGGTTGTTAAAGCAACTGACTGGTGTGCCCCGATTGTGCCTGTTGCAAAGAAAAACGGGAAGGCACGCATCTGCTTAGCCTTGAAAAGGCTGAATGAGGCAGTGAAGAGAGAGAGAGATATGTGCTGCCTACGCTTGAAGATATAGCTCTGAAATTGGCTGGGGCAAAGTTCTTCTCTACACTGGATGCTTCCAACAGCTTCTGGCAGATACCTCTAGACCAAAGTGACGCAAACTGACTACCTTCATTACACCGGTATCCTCTGTTTCTGAAATCTTTCAAAAAGAGATGAGTTACCTCCTAAGTGACCACAAGGGCATGGCAGTCGTCATGGACTACATTTTAGTGTATGGGTCTACATTGGAAGAATATGATTACCGATTGAGCTGTGTGCTGCAGACCATTCGAGAGTCTGGGCTGAAATTAAATAAAGAGAAATGCCATTTTAGAAAATCTGAGTTATGTTACTTTGGGCATATCATCAATGGAGATGGCATCAAGCCGGAAACTGATAAAATCCTTGCTATTGAACAGATGAAAAGTCTTTCTGATGTACACGAGCTGAGACAAATATTGAGCCTTGTGAATTATGTGGGCAGGTTCCTTTATCCACAGTACTACACCCTATCACAGAGGAAGAAGCTTTTGTACAGGTCAAGTCCCTGCTGGGGTCTGCCCCAGTGTTGGAGTTCTACGACCCTTCTGAAAAGACTGTGGTTAGTGTTGATGCAAGCAGTTATGGGCTAGGGGCCACCCTCTTTCAGCTGAATGAGAACAAACTACAGCCCATCACCTACTGTTCCCATACACTGACGGCTGCTGAATCGAAATACGCCCAAATTGAGAAAGAGTGCCTGGCTGCAGTTTGGGCCTGTGAGTGCTTCCAGCATTACCTAGTAGGTTTAGAAAAATGTATTCTTGAAACTGACCACAAATTACTAGTCCCTCTAATCAATTCCTATGATATTGACAAGATACCCCTAAGATGCCAAAGACTTCTGATGAGGCTGCTCAGGTTCAACGTTCAGGCAGTGCTTGTGCCGGGAAACAACTGGTAGTGGCAGATACACTTGCCAGGCTCCCGCTGGCTGCTGTATCTTCAACGGAATCAGATGTGAAAGTGTATGTGGATTCAGTTCTGGTATCCAAATTCAATTTGTAAGGAATGCTAGAGCAAATAAGAAAGGAGACATGACGTGCCGAAAATTTAAATGTGCATAATAAGGAAAAATTTTGGTCAAACATAAAACTCCCAATGGTAGATAGAGATGAAATGAATAAAATAATAGAACCCATCACAAAGAGGGAGATTGAAAAGATGATTAAAAATCTAAAGAATAATAAATCGCCTGGTCCAGATTTATTGCCTAACGAGTATTATAAAATCTTAACAGAGCAGATAGTACCTACTCTTAAATTTTTCTTCAACTCCTATCTTTGTGAGGGAAAAGATATGTCAAGTAATTTCATCTCTTCCTGGACTTCCTTAATATTGAAGCCAAATAAAAAAAATGATCAGATGGACTCATATAGGCCTATATCTCTTTTAAACATAGATTATAAGCTGTTAACTGGAATATTGGCGGAGAGATTTCAAATAGTACTCAAACAAGTAATACATAAAGATCAAACAGGCTTTTTGAAAGGAAGGAATTCGGCATCCAATATTAGGAAAGTTTTTCTTATCGTAGATTACTTTAAGAAACAAAGTAACATGGGGGCACTAGTTGAGAGCTCTGATGCTGCCATTATATCATTGGATGCACAAAAAGCGTTCGACTCAATAGAGTGGAACCATTTATATTTTACATTAAGGAAGTTTGGTTTTCATGAAAGAATAATTAAACTAGTTGAAAAATTATATCATTTTCCTCATACAGCATTATTAATCAATGGTCAAATTTCGGGTGACATAATTTTAAAAAGAGGTACTAGGCAAGGGTGCCCTCTGTCTCCCCTGCTATTTGACTTAGTTATAGAGCCCCTAGCATGTGTTTTAAGAGAGAAGATGGAAGGAATTAAAATAGAGCAATTTGAATGTAAGGTAGCATTATATGCGGATGACCTGCTCCTATTTGTAAGTAATCTGGAAAAGAATATTCCTATAATAACGGATATAATTAACCATTTTAGTACCTTCTCTGGTTATAGAATAAATGTGAACAAGTCCGAATTAATGATGCTACATGGTCAAGCTAGTACTAAAATTAAGAAATATTTTAAAATTGCTCCGGAAGGCATAAGATATCTAGGCATTTACATATCTCCATATGAAGACAAATGGTACACTATGAACTATACACCGTTGTTTAATAGAATAAGAGAGGAGTTTAAATTTTGGTCGAAGTTGCCTCTCTCCATAATGGGTAGAATAAACCTTTACAAAATGATAACTTTCCCTAAAATACTCTACATCATGCAAAACATCCCTATACCAATTTTTAAAAAAGACTTAAAAAAACTACAATCAGACATCCATAAATTTATTTGGAATGAGAAGAAAGCTAGAATTTCTATGAAAAAATTATATTTACAAAGGGAAAGTGGGGGTTTTGCACTCCCAAATCTGGAGTATTATAATTAGATAATCTTAGGTAGGATAGTCATAGAATGGATCTCAGAAATTGCATATTACACAATACCAGAAATAGAATTAAGTTTTTTTCCCTCACTTAAAATGACAAATTTTATACATTTATCAGGGCCAGAATTACCAATAGAATTGAAAAGGCTAAAAACGATATACTACCCTATATGGGCCTGGCAAAAAGTATGTGTAAAGCTTAAGATCCAGTTTGGTATATCTAAATATTTGGGAGTTCAGAATAACCCGGCTTTCCCTGAAGGCATAAAGTCTGTGATATTTAAGAATTGGGAAAGAAAAGGTCTGAAGTATGTACATCAAATTATAAATTTGTAGAGAACATTTGTGAAGAATTTTGAGATGTTAAAGGAAGAATTTGGCTTGGTTAACAAAGATCTTTTTGCTTTCCTACAAGTAAAGCATTATGTAGATAAACTGGTTAGGAAGAATGGGTATGTTTGGAATTGGGAAAAATTGGATTCTTGGATAGGGATGGTTAAGCAGGGAATTTATTCCATATCACCTTGGTATAAAATGTTGTTAACTCAAGAAGGATCAGCCAACCTAGAACAAATGTCTGAAAAATTTAGTTATTTTCAGATAGACACAGATTATTTAAAAAAATCAATTCAAAACGTGGCTAAAACAACGATGTCAGAGACATGGAGAGAGGCCCATATAAAATTGCTTTACAAAACCTATTATACTCCAAAAAATGGTTCAGAGTGGGGAAATAATATTTTTTATAAATGTCCGAAATGTAAAATGTTGGCAGCAGATCTTATTCACATGGTATGGGATTGCCCAATGATCAAACAATTTTGGCTAAAGATTGAATTCTGGCTTTCTAAGATTCTTGATAGACAGAATTACTTAAATATAGAACAAATTATTTTTTTAGTTGATAAATCAGAACCGAAACTGCAAAATATTAGACTGATAAACATAGTAATACTATCAGCTAGAAATATTATATTTAAAAATTGGAAAAATAGAAAAAAACCTAGTTTCACAGAGTGGAAGAACTTCCTTATGAAACAAATGATCCTAGAACAATATGCTACACAAGCATCTAAAGAAAATGGAGTATATTTGTTCTTGAAAAAATGGGATCCATTGATAAGATCTTTGGGCAAAACACAACAAGAACAGATAATGTACCCATTTAGAAACAGCACATTCCTAAGCATTCGTTAGGAAAATAACGATTTAAGAAATAAACGAAGAGGAAAGGGGATTTTTTTGTTTTGTTTTGTTTTGTGTTGTCTTGTTTTGTTTTACGGGTTTATTCAAGAAAACCACCAGCAATAGTGGATTCATTGATATACTGATGAAACAGTCACTGAAGTTATATTAGCAAAAAGAGGATATTGTCTTATTTTGGTTCCACTAATGTCTTTTCATGTGTCTCTCTTTTTGTTTTGTTCTTGCATTGTATTTGATTATACAGTATATTGGCTTTGTATCTTTTGATTTTGAACATGTATTTGCACTTGTTGGTAAATAAATAAAAAAAGAAAAAAAAAAAAAAAAGAAAGGAGACATGTTTAGATATAGATCTTCAATAAGTTATTATGTACATAAAAGAAGGTTGGCCGAGAGCCGGGCAGCCTGGATGTTTTTAAGTTCTTACCAGTCCAAGAGGTCACAACTCATGGAACTGGATGGTTTAGTGTTGTTCCAAGACCGCATTGTCATTCCTGTCAGCATGTGGCAGAAGATGTTAAGCAGGATTCATGATGGCCACCTGGGCATTACAAAGTGCAGAGAAAGGGCAGCTACGGCCATGTGTCAAAATGTGCCTTTTGCCGGGAACGCTGGCCTACTCAGAGAAGGGAGCCCTTGATTTCTACCCTGCTGCCTTTCAGGCCTAGGCCAGAAAATAGCTGCAGATTTGTGTGAACTGCATGGGAAGAAGTACATGGTTGTGATCGACTACTATCCCAGGTATTTGGAAATTGTACCCCTGAATTAAATCACCAGTCCTGCCGTTATCACTCATCTCAAGAGTTTGTTCACCCGGTGGGGCATACCAATGGAGTTAGTGAGTAAAAACAGAATGCAGTTTTCCTCCATGGAGTTCAGTTCTTTCTGCAGTGAATATGATTTTGTCTATTCTACGTCAAGTCCACATTACCCGCAGGCCAATGGAATAGCTGAAAGGGCAGTTCAAACAACAAAGTTCATTTTAAAGCAATCTGAACCATACCTAGCTCTCTTGGCCTATAGGGTGACTCCCATCCAAGCCACAGGTTTTAGCCCGGCACAGCTGATGCTAGGATGTCAGATTCGCACCACTTTACCCTCTGTGGGTGTCTTCCAGTCAACCAGCTTTGTTCCTCAGGACGAGGTCATTAGGAGGGATGAAGAGGCAAAAAGGGGTTATCAATTCTTCTACGACAGAAAACACTCTGTGAGGCCCTTGCATGAGCTGAATGTGGGGCAAAGTGTCAGAGTTAAACTGGATGATGAGAAGAAATGGAAGACGCCTGCTACGGTAATTGGACGCTCTCCAGAACCAAGGTCTTATGTAGTCCTTACTGATGGAGGGACAGTTACACGTCAAAATAGTAGACATCTTCAGCCAATACCTGAGAGTTTGGGACTGGTTGCCTCCCATGGGCTCCAAGCTGGATTTACAACATGGCTATTGGCTAAGAGGTAAAAACGTCACCTCTTAGCAAATATTTTTTTAGCCGTGGACTGCTGTAGCAGCTAAGAACGGCGATCTGTTGAAACAAATAAAGGAGCTATCTACATGAAGTATCTTATACTTCATGAATGAAAGTCCCCTTTATTTGTTTCAATAGTCAATCCTAGCGTTTGTAAAACGCTAGGATTGACTTTCACTTTAAACAACATTCCTACTGTTGGATTTGAGTTGTGCATATGCATATGGAATACAGAGCATCTGTTTGTATAGTCATGCCACTGAATTGATAGCTTGGGCCTCCTGAGCGAACTAGCGGAAATATACTGTATATTGTGCTGACGATGATGTAAATTAACATGCGTGTGACCTTTGGCCTTATCTGCAGTCAATGTCATGTGAATGTTGTTATTCTAGCACTAAACCTTTAGCAAAATATTATTTTTGCAGATGCAAGCATATTGCATAAATTGTTTCTAACTGTATCATAAATGCATTACTGAGCATTTCAAAAATAGGTTTTTACGTTAAAAAATGACAGTGATTTTATTGTTCAGATAAAAAAAAAATATATATATACATACAATGCCTTGCAAAAGTATTCACCCCCCTTGGCATTTTTCGTGTTTTGTTGCCTCACAACCTGAAATTAACATGGATTGTTTGAGGATCATTTAATTTACAGAACATGCCCAAAACTTTGAAGATTTTTTTTTATTATTGTGAAGCAAACAACAAATAGGACAAAATAACAGAAAAAGTCAATGTGCATAACTATTCACCCCCTAAAGTCAATACTTTGTAGAGCCACCTTTTGAGGCAATCACACCTCCAAGTCACTTTGGATAAGTCTCTATGAGCTTGCCACATCTTACCACTGGGATTTTTGCCCATTCCTCATTCCTCCTTGCAAAACTGCTCCAGCTCCTTCAAGTTGGATGGTTTGCGCTTGTGAACAGCAATCTTTAAGTCTGACCACTGATTTTCTATTGGATTGAGGTCTGTGCTTTGACTAGGCCATTCCAACACATTTACATGTTTCCCCTTAAACCACTCAAGTGTTGCTTTAGCAGTGTGTTTGGGGTCATTGTCCTGCTGGAAGGTGAACCTCCATCCTAGCCTCAAATCACGCACAGAGTGGTACAGATTTTGCTCAAGAATATCCCTGTATTTAGCACCATCCATCTTTCCCTCAACTCTGACCAGTTTCCTAGTCCTGGCTGCTGAAAAACATCCCCACAGCATGATGCTGCCACCACCATGTTTCACTGTGGGGATGGTGTTCTTTGGTTGATTTGATGTGTTGGGTTTGCGCCAGACATAGCGTTTTCTTTGATGGCCGAAAAGTTACATTTTAGTCTCATCAGACCAGAGCACCTTCCTCCATACATTTTGGGAGTCTCCCACATGCCTTTTCGAAAACTCAAAATGTGCTATTTTGTTTTTTGCTGAAAGTAATGGCTTTCTTCTGGCCACTCTGCCATAAAGCCCAACTCTATGGAGCGTACGGATTATTGTCGTCCTATGTACAGATACTCCAGTCTCTGCTGTGGAACTCTGCAGCTCCTCCAGGGTTACCCTAAGTCTCTGTGCTGCCTCTCTGATTAATGCCCTCCTTGCCCGGTCCGTGAGTTTTGGTGGGCGGCCGTCTCTTTGCAGGTTTGCTGTTGTGCCATGTTCTTTCCATTTGGTTATGATAGATTTGATGGTGCTCCTGGGGATCATCAAAGATTTGGATATTTTTTTATAACCTAACCCTGACTTGTACTTCTCAAAAACATTGTCCCTTACTTGTTTGGAGAGTTCCTTGGTCTTCATGGCACTGTTTGGTTAGTGGTGCCTAACACTGCCATAGAGTTAGTGGTGTGTATATGTAATGACAGATCATGTGACAGATTGCACACAGGTGGACATCATTTCCCTAATTATGTGACTTCTGAAGGTAATTGGTTGCACCAGAGCTTTTTATGGGCTTCATAACAAAGGGGGTGAATACATATGCACATGCCAATTTTCTGTTTTCTATTTCTAAAAAATAGTTGTATGTATATATTTTTCTCATTTCACTTCACCAACTTAGACTATTGTGTTCTGATCCATCACATAAAATTCAAATTAATAAAACATTGAATTTAAGGCTGTAATATAACGAAATAGGTAAAAAGTCAAGGGGGGTGAATACTTTTGCAAGGCATATATATATATATATATTTTTTTTTTTTTCTCCTTTGTCCTAAGCAAAATGTTTGTTTGTTTTTTGTGTGACATTTTTTTAATGTTTAACTTTTTATTTCTTTTTTTTCATGCACAAAAATCTTGCTGTTGTTTCATATCAATCGTAGAAACTTTGCTTTCAGTATACACTAATCAAATACTGTATGGAAACGTGGAATATTCATACACAAGCTTTGGCACAACCTTATTCTCTGCATTATGAATAGTGATGTCGCGAACAGTTCGCCGGAGAACAGTTCCCGGCAATCATAGCTTGTTCGCGTTCGCCGCGGCGGGCGAACATATGCGATGTTCGATCCGCCCCCTATTCGTCATCATTGAGTAAACTTTGACCCTGTATCTCACAGTCTGCAGACACATTTCAGCCAATCAGCAGCAGACACTCCCTCCCAGACCCTCCCAGCTCCTGGGCAGCAGCCATTTTAGATTCATTCTGATCCTGCATTCTTAGTGAGAGGAGGGACAGTGTAGCTGTTGCTGATTTTATAGGGAAATTGATAGCTAGGCAAGTGTATTCAGTGTCCACTACAGTCCTGAAGTACTCAACTGATCTCTGCTGTAAGGACAGCACCCCAAAAAGCCCTTTTTAGGGCTACATCAGTCGTTTTTTTTTTCTTTTTTTTCCCTTTTTTTCTTTGTAATCTAATAGCAGTTGCCTGCCTGGCACTGCCAGCCTGTGTGTCAGGCTCACAGCATATACTGTGCCTAC
The DNA here is from genome assembly GCF_027579735.1 of Bombina bombina. NCBI lineage: Eukaryota > Metazoa > Chordata > Amphibia > Anura > Bombinatoridae > Bombina > Bombina bombina. The sequence goes on along the minus strand of NC_069506.1, from coordinate 354,300,010 downwards.
TTCCTCAGTGCCACCAGTCATATCTGGTGTAACATTAGTGTAAATGTTTTTTAAAAAAACTTTTACATCAGTCTGCTAGTGTAATCTAATTGCAGTTGCCTGCATGCCAGCGTGTGCCAGGCCCACTTGCCAACAAGTGCCACCAATCATATTTGTTATAACAGTAGTGTAAATATTTTTAAAAAAAACTTTTTTGACTGTGAAACATCAGTCTGCCAGTGTAATCTTATTGCAGTTGCCTGCCTACCAGCGTGTGTGCCAGGCCCACTTGCCAAGTTAGTGCCACCATTCATAATTGTTGTAACAGTAGTGTAAATATTTAAAAAAAAAAACTTTTTTGACTGTGAAACATCAGTCTGCTAGTGTAATCTAATTTCAGTCGCCTGCCTGCCAGCGTGTGTGCCAGGCCCACTTGCCAACTAGTGCCACCAATCATATTTGTTATAACAGTAGTGTAAATATTTTTTAAAAAAACTTTTATGACAGTGAAACATTAGTCTGCTAGTGTAATCTAATTTCAGTTGCCAGGCCAGCCTGCCACTGCCAGCCTGTGTGTAAGGCTCACAGCATATACTGTGCCTACTTTCTCAGTGCCACCACTCATATCTGGTGTAACATTAGTGTAAAGTTTTTTTTAAAAAAACCCCTTACACTACCTGATCGATACAACATCATACCTGATGTTTTAAAGCACGTTATTCCAAACAATTTAGGAATGTTAGGTGATTTAGGCCCTTTATGGCTAAAAAACAGACTCTGCATCAACTATGTAATTTTCCATGGGAGTTTTGCCATGGATCCCCCTCCGGCATGCTACAGTCCAGGTGTTAGTCCCCTTGAAACAACTTTTCCATCACTATTGTGGCCAGAAAGAGTCCCTGTGGGTTTTAAAGTTTGCCTGCCTATTGAAGTCAATGGCGGTTCGCCGGTTCGCGAACAGTTGCGGAAGTTCGAGTCCGCTGTTCGCGAACCGAAATTTTTAGGTTCACGACATCACTAATTATGAACTAACAGGTTTGTTGCTCAAACATAATCTAATCAGACAAGGGAGAAAAAAATGAATTACAGATAATGTTCACCTTGTCTATAAATACATTATTATTATTATCGGTTACTTATAAAGCGCCAGCAGATTACGCAGCACTAATACATTGATTCATTAGGAGAGAAGGTATGTTACTGTTACACAAATACATGCTTACTAATAATCACTAGTGATGTCGCGAATTGTTCGCCGGCGAATAGTTCCCGGCGAACATAGCTTGTTTGCGTTCGCAACGGCGGGCGAACATATGCGAAGTTCGATCCGCCCACTATTCGTCATCATTGAGTAAACTTTGACCCTGTATCTCACAGTCTGCAGACACATTCCAGCCAACCAGCAGCAGACCCTCACTCCCAGACCCTCCCACTTCCTGGACAGCAGCCATTTTAGATTCATTCGGAAGCTGCATTCTTAGTGAGAGGAGGGACAGTGTAGCTGCTGCTGATTTAATAGGGAAATTGATAGCTAGGCTAGTGTATTCAGTGTCCACTTCAGTCCTGAAGGACTCATCTGATCTCTGCTGTAAGGACAGCACCCCAAAAAGCCCTTTTTAGGGCTAGAACATCAGTCTGGTTTTTTTTTTTTTTTTTTTTTTCCTGTGTAATCTAATTGCAGTTGCCTGCCTGCCAAGTCACTTGCCCAGTGCCACCACTCATATCTGGTGTAACAGTAGTGTCAATTTAAAAAAAAAAAACTTTTTTGACTGTGAAATATCAGTCTGCTAGTGTAATCTAATTGCAGTTGCCTGCCTGCCAGCGTGTGTGCCAGGCCCACTTGCCCAGTGCCACCACTCATATCTGGTGTAACAGTAGTGTAAATTAAAAAAAAAAATTTTTGATTGTGAAACATCAGTCTGCTTGTGTAATCTAATTGCAGTTGCCTGCCTGCCAGCGTGTATGCCAGTGCCACCACTCATATCTGGTGTAACAGTAGTGTAAATTAAAAAAAAAAAAAATTTGATTGTGAAACATCAGTCTGCTTGCGTAATCTAATTGCAGTTGCCTGCCTGCCAGCGTGTATGCCAAGCCACTTGCCCAGTGCCACCACTCATATCTGGTGTAACAGTAGTGTAAATTTAAAAAAAAAAAAAATGTGACTGTGAAATATCAGTCTGCTAGTGTAATCTAATTGCAGTTGCCTGCCTGCCAGCGTGTGTGCCAGGCCCACTTGCCCAGTGCCACCACTCATATCTAGTGTAACAGTAGTGTAAATTTAAAAAAAAAAATTTAGATTGTGAAACATCAGTCTGCTTGTGTAATCTAATTGCAGTTGCCTGCCTGCCAGCGTGTATGCCAGGCCCACTTGCCCAGTGCCACCACTCATATCTGGTGTAACAGTAGTGTAAATTTAAAAAAAAAAAACTTTTTTGACTGTGAAACATCAGTCTGCTAGTGTAATCTAATTGCAGTTGCCTGCCTTTTAATAATGCCCTTTATGGATTAAAACCAGACTCTGCATCAACTATGTAATTTTCCGTGGGAGTTTTGCCATGGATCCCCCTCCGACATGCCACAGTCCAGGTGTTAGTACCCTTGAAACAACTTTTCCATCACTATTGTGGCCAGAAAGAGTCCCTGTGGGTTTTAAAATTCGCCTGCCTATTGAAGTCAATGGCGGTTTGCCCGGTTCGCGAACATTTGCGGAAGTTCGCGTTCGCCGTACGCGAACGGAAAATTTTAAGTTTGCAACATCACTAATAATCACTAATGTGGAACATTGTATCCCATAATCTACAGGGTTACGGTAACAGAACTGATAACAACCTATACAATAGTTCACAGACATCACATGCATTAGTTAACTACTCAAATGTTCATAATCAGACAGTTACAGTGTTTTATGCCCTAGAGATTGAGTTCATTTGATTGTACTGGAGAATTTAAATACACAAAATACCTAGGGGATTTAAATACTGGAGCACATGCTTTTTATTTAGTATATTTTTAAAGAGCAGATATTTAAAATCACATATTCTTGTCTTTGCATGTAAAGAGAATAATCTGAATATAGAAAAATACTTTGAATTCATAAATAAAGTTATTTTTATAAAACCCTGGGGCCTTCTTCTGTGAGATACACACACAAATTGGAACAACACTGTACTGCATTTTAAATTTGTATAAAACACATTTTTCCATTATACATACACAGCTTTTTATTGCTGCTTTTGTGATAACATTAATTGCGTGTGTGACTGGCTGCCAGTACCTATGCTTTTGTTTCAAGTGTTGGTGACGTCATGTGGCATATTATCACTGGTTGTAGAAGAATCTGTTAAAGGGACATTAAACACTTTGAGATGGTAATATAACATTATAAATCATATATATATATATAAGTCTGCAATATGTTTTAATTATTTATTTTGTCCCCTTTTCCTGTAATTTCATTCTGAAATTGTGAGCTTTTCAGTTCCTGTTAGAAATGGAAGTGCCTGACACTGTTATATTCCACACAGCCATTGGCTAAACACTCTAGTGACCTATTTATAACTGTCCCTAATTGGCCAGAGCAGAGAAGGTAGCCTAAGTTACAACATGGCTGCTCCCATTGTTTTATAGAGGCTATGGGCTCTATTTACGAAGCAGCGGATGCCGCTGAGGAGTCCCATTGTTTCAGGCTCAACCTGAAATGGAAGTTAAGAGGCAGCGGTCATAAGAAAAATAATGAAGCATTAAAACATACACCTGCATGTTATTCTCAGACTAATATTTTCATTGAATGCATCATTCTATCTAGCATGTTTTAGTGTTTAATGTCCCTTTAATTGAATATGCACCTGACTTACAGCTGAATATGCACCTGACTTACAGCTGAATATGCACCTGACTTACAGCTAAATATGCACCTGAATTACAGCTGAATATGCACCTGACTTACAGCTGAATATGCACCTGAATTACAGCTGAATATGCACCTGAATATGCACCTGAATTACAGCTGAATATACATCTGAATTACAGCTAAATATGCACCTGACTTACAGCTGAATATGCACCTGAATTACAGCTGAATATGCACCTGACTTACAGCTAAATATGCACCTGAATTACAGCTGAATATGCATCTGAATTACAGCTAAATATGCACCTGACTTACAGCTGAATATGCACCTGACTTACAGCTAAATATGCACCTGAATTACAGCTGAATATGCACCTGACTTACAGCTAAATATGCACCTGACTTACAGCTGAATATGCATCTGAATTACAGCTGAATATGCATCTGAATTACAGCTAAATATGCACCTGACTTACAGCTGAATATGCACCTGACTTACAGCTAAATATGCACCTGAATTACAGCTGAATATGCATCTGACTTACAGCTAAATATGCACCTGACTTATTATTATAAAAGCAGAAGAACATTTATATTGCAACAATACTTCTAATCACAATTGCACAACAGAGCAGCAATGCACAATTGGGACCAAGCTGAACAGATCTGGTGAGCCAATGACAAAAAGCATATGTGAGTAGCCTGCAATCAACAGATAGCTCATACCCCTGAGCATACCTAGGTATGCCTTTTAACAATGGATAACAAGAGAACAAAGCAAATAACAAATATAAAATTGCAAGTAAGTTTAATTTTAATTTTCATGTTCCATTTCCTTAAAGGGCCAGAATAATACTTTAGATATTCTCGGCTAGATTACGGGTATTGCGTTAGAGGCTGTGCGGTGCTAACGAGCAGTTTTCCCTCACCGCTCACTTACCTGCAGCGCTGGTATTACGAGTTTTCAGAAACTCGTCGTTAAAAGACAAGAAGTGAGCGTTGAGCAATATTTTGCTCCAAATCCCACTCCAATACCAGCGTTGCTTAAGCCAGCGGTGAGCTGGTGTAACGTGTTTGTGCACAATTTCCCCATAGGAATCAACGGGGAGAGCTGAAAAAAAGTCTAACACCTGCAAAAAAGCAGCGTAAAACTCACTAATGCAGCCCCATTGATTCCTATGGGGAAATACATTTTATGTCTACACCTAACACCCTAACATGAAGCCCGAGTCTAAACACCCCTAATCTTACACTTATTAACCCCTAATCTGCCGCCCCCGACATCGCCGACACCTACTTTATATTTATTAACCCCTAATCTGCCGCTCTGGACACCACCGCCACCTAAATTATATTTATTAACCCCTACTCTGCCGCCCCCAATGTCGCCGCCACCTACCTACATTTAATTAAGGGCTATTTGTAATTTAGTGTAGGGTAGAGCTTTTTTTATTTTGGGGGGGCTTTTTTTATTTCGTTAGGGGGATTAGATTAGGTGTAATTAGTTTAAAAATCTTGTAATTTGTTTATTATTTTCTGTAATTTAGTGGGGGGGGGGTTTGTACTTTAGCTAATTTTTTTTAATTGTATTTAATTGTATTTAATTTAGGGAATTCATTTAATTATAGTGTAGTGTTAAGTGTAATTGTAAGTTAGGTTAGGTTTTATTTTACAGGTACTTTTGTATTTATTTTAGCTAGGTAGTTATTAAATAGTTAATAACTATTTAATAACTATTCTACCTAGTTACAATAAATAAAAACTTGCCTGTAAAATAAAAATAAACCCTAAGATAGCTACAATGTAACTATTAGTTATATTGTAGATATCTTAGGGTTTATTTTATAGGTATTTAGTTTTAAATAGGATTAGGGAATAATTTAGTTAATGATAGGAATATTTATTTCAATTTCTTTTAATTATATTTAAGTTAGGGGGTGTTAGGTTTAGGGTTAGATTTAGGCTTAGGGGTTAATAATTTTAATATAGTAGTGGCGACGTTGGGGTGGCAGATTAGGGGTTAACAAATGTAGGTAGATGGCAGCGATGTTAGGGCCGGCAGATTAGGGGTTATTAATATTTAATGTTTGCGAGGCGGGAGTGCGGCGGTTTAGGGGTTAATATGTTTATTATAGTGGCGGCAACGTTGGGGGCGGCAGATTAGGGGTTAATAAGTGTAGGTAGGTGGTGGCGGCATTGGGGGTGTCAGTGTAGGGGTTAATAAATATAATGTAGGGTTCGGCGATGTTGGGGGCAGCAGATTAGGGGTTCATAAGTATAATATAAGTGGCGGCGGTGTCCGGAGCGACAGATTAGGGGTTAATAAATATAATGTAGGTGTCGGCGATGTCTGGGGCGGCAGATTAGGAGTTAATACGTGTAAGATTAGGAGTGTTTAGACTCGGGGGTTCATGTTAGGGTGTTAGGTGTAAACATAAAATGTGTTTCCCCATAGGAATCAATGGGGCTGCACTAAGGAGTTTTATGCTGCTTTTTTGCAGGTGTTAGACTTTTTTTCAGCTGGCTTTCCCCGTTGATTCCTATGGCAAAATTGTGCACAAGCACGTTACACCAGCTCACCGCTGACTTAAGCAGCGCTGGTATTGGAAAGAGATTTGGAGCAAAATTTTGCTCAACGCTCACTTCTTGTCTTTTAACGAAGGGTTTCTGGAAACTCGTAATACCAGCGCTGTACGTAAGTGAGTGGTGAGGGAAAACTGCTTGTTAGCACCGCACAGCCTCTAACGCAAAACTCGTAATCTAGCTGTTTGTTTTTCTTCAACTCAGCAGGTGCAGCCTGTAATTGTTGTCTGTCTTGGAACACTTAAAGGGACACTCAACTCAACATTAAACTTTCATTATTCATATAGAGCAAGTAATTTTAAACAAATTTCTAATTTACTCCTATTAATTCCAATCGGAATTGAAGGGACGCCATATTGGATGACGTCATTTAAAGGAACCTTCATTGTTCAAGAAGACGTCGATTGAAGAGGATGCTCTGCGCCGGATGTCTTGAAGATGGACCGGATGGATGAAGATAGAAGATGCCGTCTGGATGAAGACTTCTGCCCGGTTGGATGAAGACTTCTGCCCGGTTGGAAAAAAAAAAGTCTAAAACCTGCAATAAAGGAGCTTAAAGCTCCGTAGTGCAGCCCCATTGATTCCTATGATTCCTATTGATGCCGCTTCATTGAGGACTTTTGCCGGCTTCGTTGAGGATGGATGTCGGGTCTTCAAAAACTGTAAGTGGATCTTCGGGGGTTAGTGTTAGGCTTTTTTAAGGGTTTATTGGGTGGGTTTTATTTTTAGATTAGGGTTTTGGGCAGAAAAAGAGCTAAATGCCCTTTTAAGGGCAATGCCCATCCAAATGCCCTTTTCAGGGCAATGGGTAGCTTAGGTTTTTTAGTTAAGATTTTAGTTGTGGGGTTGGTTGTGTGAATGGTGGGTTTTACTGTTGGGGGGTTGTTTGTATTTTTTTTACAGTTAAAAGAGCTGATTTATTTGGGGCAATGCCCCGCAAAAGGCCATTTTAAGGGCCATTGGCAGTTTAGTTTAGGATAGGGTTTTTTATTTTGGGGGGCTTTTTTATTTTGATAGGGCTATTAGATTAGGTGTAATTAGTTTAAATATCTGATAATTTCTTTTTTTATTTTGTGTAATTTAGTGGGGGGGGGTTTGTTGTAATTTAGTTAATTGTATTTAATAAATGTAATTGATTTAATTGTAGTGTAAGGTTAGGTGTTAGTGTAAGACAGGTTAGGTTTTATTTTACAGGTAAATTTGTATTTATTTTAGCTAGGTAGTGAGTAAATAGTTAATAACTATTTAGTAACTATTCTACCTAGTTAAAATAAATACAAACATGTCTGTAAAATAAAAATAAAACCAAAGTTAGCTACAATGTAACTATTAGTTATATTGTAGCTAGCTTAGGTTTTATTTTATAGGTAAGTGTTTAGTTTTAAATAGGAATTATTTAATTATTAATAGTAGGTTTTATTTAGATTTATTTTAATTACATTAACGTTAGTGGGTGTTAGGGTTAGGGTTAGACTTAGGGCTAGGTTTAGGGGTTAATAAATTTAGTATAGTTGTGGCGACATTAGGGGCAGCAGACTAGGGTTAATAAGTGTAGGTAGGTTGCTGCGACATTGGGGGCAGGAGATTAGGGGTTAATAATATTATGTAGGTGTCGGCGATGTTGGGGGCAGCAGTTTAGGGGTTAATAAGTGTAAGATTAGGGGTGTTTAGACTCTGGGTTTATGTTAGGGTGTTAGGTGTAAACATACATTTTGTTCCCCCATAGGAATCAATAGGGCTGTGTTACGGAGCTTTACGCTCCTTTATTGCAGGTTTTAGACTTTTTTTCAGTCTGCTCTCCCGATTGATGTCTATAGGGAAATCGTGCACGAGCATGTAAAACCAGATCACTGCAGCGCTGGTATTGGAGTGCGGTATGGAGCTCAATTTTGCTCTACGCTCACTTCTTGCCTGCTAACGCCGGGTTTTTGTAAACCTGTAATACCAGCACTGTAGGTAAGTGAGCAGTGACAATAATTTGCAAGTTAGTACCGCACCGCTCATAACGCAAAACTCGTAATCTAGCCGTATATGTGCACAGTCTATTTACAGTTAGACTTTTTGAGTCACCAACTTCTACTGAGCATATGCAAGAATTAACATAATATACGTATATGCATTTGTGATTGGCTGATAGCTGTCACATGATACAGGAGGAGTGGAAATAGATTTGCTACTAATTTGAAGTTCAGACTAAGTGCTATTGTATTGTCTTTTTATCGTGCATCTACTGTATTTACCGGCCCCTTAAGTCTAAAGGTGCAAGGAACTCTAGAATTAGACATGGCTACCAAAGATAAGTTGTGGTTGGCTTAGATCTCCTATACCAGCTTCATGTGCTGCTGAGGGCTAATAATACTGAAACATGCATTTCCTCTTGCTGTACATATCATATCTCTGCCGTGCTTTAAAGCTCTATACAGGCATGAGGGACTCAGTGTTTAAAATAAAGATGGGAAGCAAATAGAAAAGGGATTGTGAAGCTCAATTGTATATAATTACCCAGAATCCCCTGCTCTGTTGGAAAACATTGTCCTAGATTATGAGTTGTGCGTTAACCTTAAAAAGCAGCGTTGAGAGGTCCCAACGCTGCTTTTTAACGCCCGCTGGTATTACGAGTCTTGAAATGACAGGCTCACCGCTCACTTTTTTGGCCAGACTCGGAAATACTGCCAATCCACTTACGTAAATTGTGTATCCTATAATTTCAATGGAACTTGCATAACGCCGGTATTATGAGTCTGACCAAAAGTGAGCTGTAAACCCTCTCCTGTCAAGCCTGGTACCGCATTTTAAAGTCAGTAGTTAAGAGTTTTACACTACAACGCCGTAGCATAAAACTCTTAACTAAAGTGCTAAAAAGTACACTAACACCCATAAACTACCTATTAAACCCTAAACCGAGGCCCTCCCACATCGCAAACATTAAAATAAAAATTGGAACCCCTAATCTGCCGAACCGGACATTGCCGCCACTATAATAAACATATTAACCCCTAAACCACTGCACTCCTGCATCGCAAACACGTTAAATGTTATTAACCCCTAATCTGCCGTCCCTAACAACGCCACCACCTACATAACACTTATTAACCCCTAATCTGCCAGCCCCAACGTCGCCGCCACTATATTAAATGTATTAACCCCTAAACCTAAGTCTAACCCTAACCCCCCCTAACTTAAATATAATTACAATAAATCTAAATAAAATTACTATCATTAACTAAATAATTACTATTTGAAACTAAATACTTACATATAAAATAAACTCTAAGCTAGCTACAATATAACTAATAGTTGCATTGTATCTAGCTTAGGGTTTATTTTTATTTTACAGGCAACTTTGTATTTATTTTAACTAGGTAGAATAGTTATTAAATAGTTATTAACTATTTACTAACTACCTAGCTAAAATAAGTACAAAATTACCTGTAAAATAAAACCTAACCTAACTTACAATTACACCTAACACTACACTACAATTAAATTAATTACCTAAATTAAATACAATTAATTACAATTAAATAAAATTATCTAAAGTATGAAAAAAACAAACACTAAATTACAGAAAATAATAAACAAATTACAAGATTTTGAAACTAATTACACCTAATCTAATCCCCCTAACAAAATAAAAAAGCCCCCCAAAATAAAAAAGCCCTACCCTACCCTAAATTACAAATAGCCCTTAAAAGGGCCTTTTGCAGGGCATTGCCCCAAAGTAATCAGCTCTTTTACCTGTAAAAAAAAAGTACAAATACCCCCCAATATTAAAACCCACCACCCACTACGTTAGGAGCTTTACGCTGCTTTTTTTCAGGTGTTAGTTTTTTTTCAGCCGGATCTCCCCCATTGATTCCTATGGGGAAATTGTGCACAAGCACGTTTTACCAGCTCACCGCTAATGTAAGCAGCGCTGGTATTGAGGTGAGATGTGGAGCTAAATTTTGCTCTATGCTCACTTTTTTGCGGCTGACGCCGGGTTTGTAAAAACCCGTAATACCAGCGCTGTCTGTAAGAGAGCGGTGAGCATAAACTGCTCATTAGCACCGCACAGCCTCTAACGCAAAACTTGTAATCTAGGCGAAAGTTTGTTGTGATTTTCTATGGGAAAAATGTGCAGAAGTGCTATACAATGAGTTATTGTGTGTCACGTGGCTGCTACAAATCCTAGTAAGCAGCTTAAGTAAACAAAGTTATAAACCCCAATATGATTGACTGACATAAATAGGGTGGGAAAATCTACAAATTCAAATACTAATCAAGGTAAAAAGTCATTAGTCCCCTCTGTATGGACATCTTACACCTTGTAATTAGATGTTTGTGTTGTCTTGCATTGATTTGTATGGGTAATATACCGACCTAGAGAGATGCGTACTATCTCCGGCAACTACATCAGCACACAGGAACAGTAGTGCACATTTCCTCGCTTGTTCAGATATTTATAGTATTATAGCTTTTAGATGTTTGTGTTGTCTTCTCTAGATAAAGTTTTGTATTGATTTGTATGGGTAATATACAGACCTAGAGAGATGCGTACTATCTCCGGCAACTACATCAGCACACAGGAACAGTAGTGCACATTTCCTCGCTTGTTCAGATATTTATAGTATTATAGCTTTTAGATGCGGAATATACAAAGCACTGGATGGATACTTTGGGAATCTGCTTGGGACATACAATATATTAAAGGGCAGCAATGGGCATCTGGTGGTCCATCGGTACAAATGGCCCTCTGCACTAGTCTTTGTGGCCTCCAAAAAAAAATTAAAATGTGTACCATAGATTTTGTGGGTTTGGGAACTTCTGGTGGGTGGGCAAACAAGTGGACAACAACTGAAAAGAGCCCTCTGGCTGTGGAGAACAGCACATAGAGGGTACTCTGCAATGTTACATAATTCTGGCTCTGTGCCACAGGGTATTTTTAAAAAATAGATTATTATTTGTATATTTCCTTGCAATATATTTATATGTGGCCCTTATGGCTTCTAAATATAGTGCACAGTGTACAAATAGGATTCTATCAGCCAATCGGAATTAAGGTAGGAAAAATCCGATTGGCTAGAAGTTAATCCGATTGGCTGATTGTATCAGCCAATCGGATTGAGCTCGCATTCTATTGGCTGATCGGAACAGCCAATAGAATGCGAGCTCAATCCGATTGGCTGATTCAATCAGCCAATCGGATTTTTCCTACCTTAATTCCGATTGGCTGATAGAATCCTATCAGCCAATCGGAATTCGAGGGACGCCATCTTGAATGACGTAATTTAAAAGAACCTCCATTCGTCGTTAGTCCTTCGGGCCAGATGGATGTTCCGCGTAGGAGGTCTGAAGATGGAGCCAGAAGAAAGAAGATAGAAGATGCCGCTTGGAGGAAGACATCGCCCGGATGGAAGACCTCTTCTTTGCCGCTTGGATGAAGTTATCGCCGGGATGGAAGACTTCTTCTTTGCCGCTTGGATGAAGACATCGCCCGGATTGGATGAAGACTTCGGCTCCGCTGGGTGAAGACGACTCAAGGTAGGGAGATCTTCAGGGGGTTAGTGATAGGTTTTTTTAAGGGGGGTTTGGGTGGGTTAGAATAGGGGTATGTGGGTGGTGGGTTGTAATGTTGGGGGGGTATTCTATTTTTTTTACAGGTAAAAGAGCTGATTACTTTGGGGCAATGCCTCGCAAAAAGCCCTTTTAAGGGCAGGAAAAAGAGCTGATTACTTTGTACTTTAGAATAGGGAAGGGATTTTTTTTTATTTTGGGGGGCTTTATTATTTTAGTAGGGGGCTTAGATTAGGTGTAATTCGCTTAAAATTCTTGTAACCTTTTATATTTTTTGTTATTTAGTGTTTGTTTTTGTAATTTAGTTTAGTTTATTTAATTGTATTTTAGTTTAGATATTTGTAGTTTAATTAATTTAATGATAGTGTAGTGTAGGTGTATTTGTAACTTAGGTTAGGATTTATTTTACAGGTAATTTGGTAATTATTTTAACTAGGTAGCTATTAAATAGTTATTAACTATTTAATAGCTATTGTACCTAGTTAAAACAAATACCAAGTTACCTGTAAAATAAATATAAACCCTAAAATAGCTACAATGTAATTATTAATTATATTGTAGCTATCTTAGGGTTTATTTTATAGGTAAGTATTTAGTTTTAAATAGGAATAATTTAGTTAATATTATTAATATTATTTAGATTTATTTTAATAATAATTAAGTTAGGGGTGTTAGAGTTAGATAGGGTTAATATAGTTAATATATATAATATAATAACTATATTAACTATATTAACCCTAATATAATTAGGGTTAATATAGTTAATATAGGTGGCGGCGGTGTAGGGGGCAGATTAGGGGTTAATATATTTAATATAGGTTGCGGCGGGTTAGGGGGATTAGATTAGGGGTTAATACATTTAATATAGGTGGCAGCGGTGTAGGGGGATTAGATTACAGGTAAAAGAGCTGATTACTTTGGGACAATGCCCCGCAAAAGGCCATTTTAAGGGCTGGTAATAGAGCTGATTACTTTGGGACAATGCCCTGCAAAAAAAAGGGCTATTTGTAATTTAGTTTAGGGTAGGGAAATTTTAGTATTTTAGGGGTTAATAAATTTAATATAGGTGGCGGTGTAGGGGGGTCAGATTAGGGGGTAAAAATATGTAGCTGGCGGCGGGGTCCGGGAGCGGCAGTTTAGGGGTTAATATATTTATTATTAGGAGTGAGAGGGGGGATTGCGGATAGAGGGGTATACGTGTCGGGTTATTTTTGGGAGGCGTGTTAGACAGTACGGGAGATTTAATACTTTAGTAAGGTTTTGTAGGCGGCAGCAGTTTCTAAAGTGCCGTAAGTCACTGGCGACTCCAGAAATTTGTACTTACGCGGATTTCTTGACATCGCTAGTTTGTCCGACTTACGGCACTTTAGCATCTTACGGCGACGTATATGGGATAGCTCGAGTTGCAAGCTGAAACTACAGGCGGCGCAGGTTTCCACGCTTGCGCCAAAACCTGCGCCATATATTGGATCGCGCCCCAGGTGTCACCTGCAGCTAGCACTAAGGACAAATCTGAACTCTCTCTACTGTGCAGCGACATACAACTAATTGTTTAAAAGCATCGGATAAGTGTGCTATAATTTGTTATTGACGGTATTATGTGTCTATTTAAAGTGGGAAGATTATAATGTCATTAGTTACACATTTTTAGCTTTTGTTTCACCTGTCATGTTTTTGAATTAAAGGGATATTTGAAATGCTTTAAGGGAATATATTGTTATTTAGGCATATTATTAAAGTGAATAAAACCTTTATTTTAGCTAAAATAATCCAGGCTAAAAAGGACCTGTTAGTATTTTTCCTGGTTCATAGTTTAATCTGGCAAAAGTTTGAATTTGCTTCTCATTCAAATTAAAAGCTTTTGGCATTTTTTTCAGAGGGGTGGCATATCCCCCTTTTACACCTACTTAGCATAAATGGTAGAAATTATGCACATTATTTTATCTTCTGATTTTCAACTATTAATTGTTAATGAACAATACAGCTATAACATTTGAAATTTAGTTGTTGGGAAGGTGAATTGATGCTAATTGGTTTTTTTTTTTTTTAGGAAATTATGAATTCTCTGCTTCTAATAGTTATTTTTTTATCTCATTTGCATATTGAGTATTTTACCATAGTATGATATTTCTGCAAACTAAATTTATTTGCGTGTGCATAATAAGTGTGGGTACGACACAGAAAAAAAGAAATTATGTTTCAAAAACAGCTTTAGCACTGGGTGTGAAATGGCTCAGAATTGAAAGGGTTAAACTGTTTGCACTGCCATGGAACAAATGCAGACATTATTTTTTTATATGTAAACACAGCAATTTAAATCTAAAGTATTGAAAATTATAACCATGGCTATGCAATTATCCTTTAATCAAAAGCATAATGTACATTATAAATCCACTGTGTAAAACCATCTAAATCACTACATTTATTGTTTCTCTCAAATCCACTAACTTTTTATGAAACGTTCTATTATGAATACAGTCTGACTAAACATAAAAAGTACGGTATATGTCATAAAATATTTAGAATCTATTATAATCATGTGCAGCAAATACATAACTAGCTAAATAAAATATTATCACATAGTCAAGTCTTTTTATTTACCCAATTTATAGGCAAAGAAGATCATACTAAGCATGTGCACAAGCTAACAAGGTATATGTATACTAGTCTGTGATTGGCTGATCTCCGTCACATGATACAGGGGGCCAGGAAATGGGAGAGAAAATACATTTTTCAGAAAAAAAATATCTACTGCTTATTTGAAATTTAGAGTAAGTGCTATTGCATTGCCTTTTTATTATGTACTTGATAATTATGTATTCTACTGCATTGAGTGGTCCTTTAACATAAAGCATATCCTGATGAAACAGCCACGGGTTGGCTGAGAAACGCGTTGCAGTTGTTTTTATAAAAAGTAAGTTTTGTTAAGTTACCACTTGCTGCCTTACTACATTCTTGTTACATCTCCTCAATGACATTGGACCACTGGGAGTTCCTGAGTACTGGAGAATAAGTCTACTGGGTGATTGATCCCAGCTTGCCTCTATACCACCAAGGGTGGTGCGCCACCAAATGTGAGTGTACATTTTACCTCTTTTCTCACTGCTGGTTCCTACACTACTAGGCCATATAGGCACCCTTGTGTTTTATTATCTACAGATACCTGAATATCTACCACCGGCCAGTCTTCTGGGTGACAGCATTTGACCCCAGATCATTCCTTCTACACCACTAGGGGTGTCTGATTACATGTGAGCGCAATTGTCACATATACCATTATTCTTGTTCCATACAATATTGGGCCATGTGGCGCTTTTGTCTCTTCATGTTGTTCGCAGATGACTGATTTTGGATCATGGTCTGATCCGCTACAGATAGCTGCCTTGATCGACCCAGTCATCTACTCTCATCTGATACCATCATTTCTAATGAGACTGTTTCATAGCTAGTCAACATATGACTACATATCACGTCTAGTTTTGTATCTGAAATGTTGTATTCACACCTCCTTATACCACTCTTTATCATAAGGAATTTCAGATAGGAGCTTATCTTTAAATGCTGTTTTTATTATATGTGTGTTGTTGTCAGTTCTCTATCTACTAGAGACTACTTCTACTACTACACCTATTTGCATCTGACCATCAGCTTATAGAGGTTCACATCTTGGTGACACAAGGGCGCCCCTACTATCCTCTCATTCTACTTTACAATTTAATACTCAGTGAAATAAGCTGACAGTTTTTCTCCATGCCTGGTAGTTTTTAAGAACCGGGCACCTGGGGAGCCAATAATAATAGGCATACATGTGTGGTACTCCTGATGAGTCTTCCTATGTATGTGTTTTCACAAAGGATGCCAAGAGAACAAAGTAAACTTGATAATAGAAGTTCATTGAAAAGCCTCTTAAAATGCCACATTCTATCTGAGACATTAAAGTGTGACGTTCATTGACCTTTAATTTGTGCATTTGACTTCTTTCCCTTTGTGATCTCAAAAGTAGACTTGGTAAACCTGTCTCCTGTCTAGATCTGTGTAGACACAGGAGCCTGCCCAAGCTGTATAACGTAGAATTAGGCTGAGTTCTGGGTCTGGCTCAGAATACTGGTCTATGCCTCTTTGTCACTTCAAAGAGGGTTCTCCTAATCCTCACGTGGCATCAGCTTTGATCATCGCAGGTAGCAGAACTGATGGGACACATTCCTTTGCTATTAACCCTCTACAGATTGTGCACAGGGCATGTAGCAGCTGGAACACATCCTCTGGAAGGAGGTTAAAGGTTGAGTGAGTTCAAAAGGGGAATCAAATAAACTACAAAGGACCAGATCTATGTCATCATAAAGCACAGAGCCAGGAACATTACTGCACAGCCCAATCCCTCTAAAGGAACATCTCAGGGAGAAATACTGATTGTGCAGCCCTTGTATAAGGGCCACAGTGATTACAATCTAAACTCTGCTTTATTCCACTGTTCTGAGTGTAGTGGGCTGTGTGACTTTGGCTAATCCCTTGCTTTATATGTGATAGTCATGCTTTATAATGAAGGCTTGTTGAACCTATAAGCTTTATTCCAAGGCAATTATCTCCTGAGGTATTGTTTGCGTCACAAACCTAACACATTTATCTACATTAAAAACACTCACTATACAATTAGAATCACACTCACCCATAATATATAATCACAAATAAATTGAGCCATTACAGACCATGTGGTGGTCAATTACAATACTTTATAAACTTCTATTTAATTCTTTTTCAACAAAGTTCACCAATAAAATTTATAGGGATTTTTGTAGTTAAAGGGGACAGGCTACTCAAGAATTTCTATTATTTAAAAAGATAGATAATCCCTTTATAAGCCATTCCTCAGTTTTGTACAACCAACAGAGTGTTACCTCTATGATTACCTCTGCAGGCCTGGTTCTCTGTTTGCTTTGAGAATACTTGTGCTGTCTCCACATTACAATTTGTGGGTATTCAACTCCCACCTCCCTATGACAGGTTAAGAATTGATTGGAAAAGCCTCTATAACCAAAAACAGTATTTAATGCCTGACTGGCTGTCCAAAACATCAATTGTAAGTAATACTATGGCAGGACTGGACAGGGGACATGAATGGTCAGACACCCTGTACATCATTACAAACTAAAGAGCTCATTAGCCAAACTTATATAGCTCTTTTCCCATTTTCCTGACACTTTATGCACCTTTTTTTGGTAGCAAATGGTAAGAATGAATAAATTAATTTGGTGAAGCAATCTTTTTTTTTTTGGCCATTATGTCCTACAATTTAATTGTCTGCTCGTATAGTGGAAGAATTGTCGGATTAAACATTCAGACACATTTGTATTTGTGCAAAGCATAAATGCCCATCTCTATTATATACACCATAACATCAATATCTCTCTCATATTCATTTAAAGGGACAAACAAGGAGCAATATTAAAATCCTCTAATGTGTGAGAGCACAGACAGAGTTGGTTTATTTAGCACAAGGGCATCCATTTTTTTTTGTTTCTTTTTTTTTTTTTGCAAAGAAAACAAAGTATTGTTATATACAGCATTTTAAAATATTTGAAAGTTGATAGAGCCAATTTTTTTTTACCTTTAAACATAGCACTTCATAATGCACACCGACCATGCCACCATAAACATTGATTTATAGCTTATATACCAACTATAATACAGTAGGGTGAAGAAACAGCCTTGTCTATTGACACGTCAGTAGGCTCATTATAATTCCACAACTCTGTTTTTACTAGAAATAATATAGGACTTACATTTTATTATTCTGTGTCTAACCGGTTCCACATGCACAGACAGATGCGTTAGGGAACCTATTAATGCTACTGGAAATTAAATAAGACACATTAAAACAGAAGGATGAGACAAGAGGCAATATTGATTTCAGCTTGAAACAAAACAACTATTCTTGGAACATTTTTATTAAACTGACAAAATGTCAAAACTTTTTGATGAATGGGCTCCATGGGATAACACAGGAAGTATTTATGCCATTAGGGATACGTATACATGAATATGCCCCTATGTCTCTGCCAGAGACGTGATTCACTCAAGCTTAGGGATCCAATGAAGACAAGTATACACATGCTGGAATTCTGTCTAAGATGGGAGAATGGAGTTTGGTTTGTCACAATGAGTGAGGAGAAACACTTTTACAAACAATGCCACCCACCAAATAACTTTCCTAAGGGGAAACTGTTTCTTCAAGCTCTGCAAATCTCAGAAGAAAAACTGTCAGAAAATATAAAGGGTGTCACAGTGCTGCAAATGTTCAAACCTTCAAAGGGAAATGAAGAGCATGGCTCTACGAACAAAAGACACGGGAGTATTTGGTGCCTTTTTGCCTTTAAAACAACTCAGCTACCTGTATGCACAAATGCTACCTGCTCCACAATAAGCTGACATTTCCTTTTAATGGGAGTATTTATAAAAAATACAGAGTTAAATTCACTAACTTGAGTAAACAGCAGAAGGCAAACAATGGAAAAAAAAAGAAAATAGCAAACTTAAAGTAAATTTGCTCTATGTTAAAAAAGAAAATGCATATTGGTGCACAACTGATATTCCAGTATACATGCTTATTGGCTGATGAGAAATAATCCAACATCTGTATTTGTAGACGGGAATGAGCCTCCATAAGCAAGAAAACAAAAAAGTAGTTTATTCAACACATAAATAGCCATTAAAAATGTTAATTAAAAAGCCACGCAATAATTAATTTACTTATGGGGTTAAACATATGGGTAAAGCCCATCTTGGAAGCCACAAGCATTGGAGCTCTCAAGCAGGAAATGACTGGTGTGGCAATCAGAAATGGCAATTCTTGTGGCTCCTGAGCAGCTTTTACCTTTGAATTTAACCCCTCGATGTGGATGCAATGCATAGATTGAGTTAGTAATACAAACCTGCATTCTCTAGCTAATTAGAACATGTACAATGACTCTTTCAGATACAATAAAGAAAGATCTCTTTGCTGTCTCTTAAATATACAAAAGTTTCTATCATATCACCTCTCTCCCCTCCTCAAGGCTATACAGACCATGTCTTTCCTTGTACTATTTTATTAGCTCCCCTTTGTGCGGTTTCTACTTTATGTATGGCCTTCTGGAGATGAGACCTCTTACTGCACAACCAAGGATCCTACTGAACTAAGCTGCCTCTCTATTGTACTGTTGTGAGGTTTATACAAGATGTGATGATTGTGGCTACTGGCCTAAAATGCTTTTCTCAGCCTGAGGAGTCTGGTCACACCCCAGTGCTCACGTTCTGTCTGAGTCCAGCATGACCTCATCTCTGACTCACCTGCCTTCCCCTCTCTTGGCTACTCAACACACCATGACACAGAGCTGGCTTCTGCCAAGTAGTGTAGAGCGAAATGACCTCATGAAGCCTTAAAGGACAGAAGCCCATACCATGTGCTTCTAGGATAATATTTATCCCTGCTCACGTCTCTCTGTCTGATAAGAGATGTTTGTTTCAGACTCAGTTTCGGTGCTGAAACATTTTCACATGACTAAAGCAAATATTTAGTAAACCCAAACTTTGGTGCAATGCTGATTTATTTTTACATTATTTTTTTTCTAAATGTATATATTTATACTACTTCCTGAAGGTGATATCAAAATGTGAGTCTGGTCATGTATGTGTAAATGTGTGAACCTGTATAAAAATGTTATTGTGTCACTTTGTATCTCAATGTGTTGAGCTTTCACATATATGTTTAAAGGGGCAGTCAAGTCCAAAATAAACTTTCATGATTTAAATAGGGCATGTCATTTTAAACAACTATCCAATTTACTTTTATCACCAATTTTGCTTTGTTCTCTTGGTATTCTTAGTTGAAAGCTAAACCTAGGAGGCTCATATGCTAATTTCTTAGACCTTGAAGGCCGCCTCTAATCTGAATGCATTTTGACAGTTTTTCACCACTAGAGGTCAATAGTTCATGTGTGTCATATAGATAACATTGTGGTCATGCACGTGGAGTTACCTAGGAGTCAGCACTGATTGGCTAAAATGCAAGTCTGTCAAAAGAACAGTTTGCAGATGCTTAGATACAGGGTAATCACAGAGGTAAAAAGTGTATTTATATAACTGTGCTGGTTATGCAAAACTGGGAAATAGGTAATAAAGGGATTATCTATCTTTTTAAACAACAACAATTCTGGTGTTGACTGTCCCTTTAAAGATACATTTAAATAAAAAAACGTGATTATTGCACCATCCTTAGGTACAGGGACCACAACTGATTAACCAGCTAGTGTGCATGCAGTTGCACAAAGGGTTTGTGTATTTAAGTGCTGCTATCATAATATGGGCTTATTTACATGTCAGCTGTGAGTGGCATATTTCAGTATGTGCAACATACACATTAGACATGATTATAGATATTTATTTCTTTGTGACACATTCTTGAAGACCTGTTGCATATGTTAGTATATAATAAGTTCTTCAAATCCATTGTTACATATATAACCCTTTTTCCCACCCCCTCCTCATTGGCTATGGCTTTAAATGGTAGAACATGTGACAATAAGGTTTATCCCAGTGTCCCTTTCATACAGTTTTATGCAACTAAATGCTTGTTCTCTGTTCCTTTCTGCATGTATTGGAAACAGCCTGCATGTACTCTCTCTGCAAATGTCTCCTGTAGCTCCCCGATCTAAACCAAAGTCTTAGCCAAGCTACCAGAGCTTCGTGCAAAGGTCTAACATGAATAATACCCACCTTCCATCTAAGCACATTTGTGCCAGTTTTGGTGGCCTATCTATCAAGCTCTGTATGGAACTTGAGGGCCCGTGTTTCTGGCGAGCCTGAAGGTCTAAAGACCGCTGCTCCATAATTTCTCCGCCTGCTCGGAGGAGGCAGACAGACATCGCCGGAAATCAACCCGATCGAATACGATCAGGCTGATTGACACCCCCTGCTAGCGGCCGATTGGCCGCGAATCTGCAGGGGCTGGCGTTGCACCATCAGTTCACAAAGCTGAATGCGGAGAGCGTATTGCTCTCCGCATTCAGGGAGGTCTGTCAGACATGATCCGCAATGTCGGATCATGTCCGACAGGCCTTTCATAAATAGGCCCCTTAGAAATAAAACACATGAAAGCTGATTGACAATTTATTCACTGGACTCATTAAAATAACTGAAGTAAATTATTAGAAACTAATAAGCTGAATTTGTTTCAGTTGGGTACAGTAAGTGCTGCTTGCAGAGCATTACCCATTAAATGATGTAAACTCCTATGTGCAGTTTGCTGTAACCATTATGTATTGTTTACACCAACAGAGTTGCATAATGGCCTCATGTGAAATATTATTCCTGGCCTCACTAACTCTAGAACCATTTCTTGCTCCTCTCTGTGTCCTTGTACTCCCAACCCCCTTTTATGTCACCCTGTTTATAGTTCCCTCACTATCTCTAGAAGCTTCTTGCTCCTTACTGTGTCCTTGTACTCCCAACCCTCTCTTATGCAACCCCTGTTTTTAGTTCCCTCACTAACTCTAGAACCATTTCTTGCTTTTCTCTGTGTCCTTGTACTCCCAACCCTCTCTTATGCAACCCCTGTTTTTAGTTCCCTCACTAACTCTAGAACCTTCTTGCTCCTCTCTGTGTCCTTGTACTCCCAACCCTCTCTTATGCAACCCCTGTTTTTAGTTCCCTCACTAACTCTAGAACCTTCTTGCTCCTCTCTGTGTCCTTGTACTGCCAACCCTCTCTTATGCAACCCCTGTTTATAGTTCCCTCACTATCTCTAGAAGCTTCTTGCTCCTTACTGTGTCCTTGTACTCCCAACCCTCTCTTATGCAACCCCTGTTTTTAGTTCCCTCACTAACTCTAGAACCATTTCTTGCTCCTCTCTGTGTCCTTGTACTCCCAACGCCCTCTTATGTCACCTTGTTTATAGTTCCCTCACTATCTCTAGAAGCTTCTTGCTCCTTACTGTGTCCTTGTACTCCCAACCCTCTCTTATGCAACCCCTGTTTTTAGTTCCCTCACTAACTCTAGAACCATTTCTTGCTCCTTACTGTGTCCTTGTACTCCCAACCCTCTCTTATGCAACCCCTGTTTTTAGTTCCCTCACTAACTCTAGAACCTTCTTGCTCCTTACTGTGTCCTTGTACTCCCAACCCTCTCTTATGCAACCCCTGTTTTTAGTTCCCTCACTAACTCTAGAACCTTCTTGCTCCTCTCTGTGTCCTTGTACTCCTAACCCCCTCTTATGCAACCCCTGTTTTTAGTTCCCTCACTATCTCTAGAACCATTACTTGCTCCTCTCTGTGTCCTTGTACTCCCAACCCTCTCTTATGCAAACCCTGTTTTTAGTTCCCTCACTAACTCTAGAACCTACTTGCTCCTCTCTGTGTCCTTGTACTCCCAACCCTCTCTTATGCAACCCCTGTTTCTAGTTCCCTCACTAACTCTAAAACCATTTCTTGCTCCTCTCTTTGTCCTTGTACTCCCAACTCTCTCTTATGCAACCCCTGTTTTTAGTTCCCTCACTAACTCTAGAACCATTTCTTGCTCCTTACTGTGTCCTTGCACTCCCAACCCTCTCTTATGCAACCCCTGTTTTTAGTTCCCTCACTATCTCTAGAACCATTTCTTGCTCCTCTCTGTGTCCTTGTACTCCCAACCCTCTCTTATGCAAACCCTGTTTTTAGTTCCCTCACTAACTCTAGAACCTTCTTGCTCCTCTCTGTGTCCTTGTACTCCCAACCCTCTCTTATGCAACCCCTGTTTTTAGTTCCCTCACTAACTCTAGAACCATTTCTTGCTCCTTACTGTGTCCTTGTACTCCCAACCCCCTCTTATGTCACCCTGTTTGTAGTTCCCTCACTATCTCTAGAACCTTCTTGCTCCTTACTGTGTCCTTGTACTCCCAACCCTCTCTTATGCAACCCCTGTTTTTAGTTCCCTCACTAACTCTAGAACCATTTCTTGCTTTTCTCTGTGTCCTTGTACTCCCAACCCTCTCTTATGCAACCCTGTTTTTAGTTCCCTCACTAACTCTAGAACCATTTCTTGCTCCTCTCTGTGTCCTTGTACTCCCAACCCTCTCTTATGCAACCACTGTTTTTAGTTCCCTCACTAACTCTAGAACCTTCTTGCTGCTCTCTGTGTACTTGTTCTCCCAACCCCCTCTTATGCAACCCGTTTGTAGTTCCCTCACTATCTCTAGAACCATTTATTGCTCCTTACTGTGTCCTTGTACTCCCAACCCTCTCTTATGCAACCCCTGTTTTTAGTACCCTCACTAACGCTAGAACCATTTCTTGTTCCTCTCTGTGTCCTTGTACTCCCAACCCTCTCTTATGCAACCCCTGTTTTTAGTTCCCTAACTAACTCTAGAACCATTTCTTGCTTTTCTCTGTGTCCTTGTACTCCCAACCCTCTCTTATGCAACCCCTGTTTTTAGTTCCCTCACTACCTCTAGAACCATTTCTTGCTCCTCTCTGTGACCTTGTACTCCCAACCCTCTCTTATGCAACCCCTGTTTTTAGATCCGTTACTAACTCTAGAACCTTCTTGCTCCTTACTGTGTCCTTGTACTCCCAACCCCCGCTTATGTCACCCCTGTTTTTAGTTCCCTCACTAACTCTAGAACCATTTCTTGCTCCTCTCTGTGTCCTTGTACTCCCAACTCTCTCTTATGCAACCACTGTTTTTAGTTCCCTCACTAACTCTAGAACCTTCTTGCTCCTTACTGTGTCCTTGTACTCCCAACCCTCTCTTATGCAACCCCTGTTTTTAGTTCCCTCACTAACTCTAGAACCTTCTTGCCACTCTTTGTGTCCTTGCACTCCCAACCCTCTCTTATGCAACCCCTGTTTTTAGTTCCCTCACTAACTCTAGATCCATTTCTTGCTCCTCTCTGTGTCCTTGCACTCCCAACCCTCTCTTATGCAACCCCTGTTTTTAGTTCTCTCACTAACTCTAGAACCATTTCTTGCTCCTTACTGTGTCCTTGTACTCACAACCCCCTCTTATGCAACCCCTGTTTTTAGTTCTCCTTGTTCAATCTATTCTCTTATGACCTTTTCTTTTATTCACTCTTCTCTTAATGGTAAATCGGTGTTTAAAAACACGTTTTAATTAAACAAACATTATTCTTATCTAAAATATTATATTTAACCAGTGCACCAAGCATACTCTAATACAGACTGTGATTGGAGGATACATACATATGCCATTCCTAATAGGCTTATCGGTCATATCTGTGTGACTTTGACTTACCAGGGGTTAAACCCTTAGAAAAAAAGGCATTAGTTTAAATAAAAAATACAAAAATACCCTTATAAAATTTAACATTCTATATTTATACTAGAATATGCTTTAATCCAATTCCCCATTTGTACTCTACCATGTTACGCCACATACAGTCCTATTCAGATCACTTTCTCTATTGTCCTCCTTAAAGGGACAGTGAAGTCCAAAATAAACTTTCATGATTCAGATAGGGCATGTAATTTTAAACAACTTTCCCAATGTGCGTTTATCATCAAATTTGCTTTGTTCTCTTGGTATTGTTAGATAAAGATAAACCTACGAGGCTTGAAGGCCTAGGACCTTGAAGGCCGCCTCTTATCTGAATGCATTTTACAGGGTGTTTTTTTTACAGCTCGAGGGTGTTGATTCATGTGTGCCATATAGATAAAATTGTGCTCACTCCCATGGAGTTATTTATAAGTCAGCACTCATTGGCTAAAATGTAAGTCTGTCAAAAGATCTGAGATAAGGAGGCTGCCTGCAGAAGCTTAGATACAAGGTGAATACAGAGGTAAAAAGTATATTAATATAACCATGTTGGTTATGCAAAACTGGGGAATGGGTAAAAAAACGGAAATTCTATCTTTTTAAACAATAACATTTTTGGTGTTTACTGTCCCTTTAAACCTGTGTATCTTGCATCTTCCTTTCTGTATTTAGTATCTTCTTGGTATTTCAGAAACTAGCTGTTAGTCTGTTGCCTTCTTGTCTCTGCCCTATCATATACTCTGTATACATTTAGTTCCTAGTATATTTAGTGGCTTATGACAAACACCAAATCGGGAATTTAATAAAAAACGGTGGAATGTTGGGGTTGTTGCACTTTTTGGTATTCCAGCAGGACAGATAAACTTGCTGCTCTGATTATTTCTAACCTTAGGACAAAGCAAAAAGATGTCTTTTTAAAATAAACATGACATATTTCTATAGCAGATCTTTCAAATATGTCATATTGACCTTAAAATGCACAGAAATCCAATGTCATAGTCTTTTTTTCTCCAAATAACAGAGATCAGCAAAGATACATTTATGTAAATCAGGCAGCAGTAAATTTGCCACAGATTACTCATAGTAAAATCGTATTCTTATTTTAATGGTAAACTCAAAAACAAAATAGACCTGATGGAAACGTTGCACAACCAAAGGTTTCTAACAAAACAAAGCAGTGTTATTTTATAACTTAACAGTCTCACCTTCTCATACAGACCTAAATAGCTTTTTCATTATCCCATGCTTTTGAATTTGTTATAAATAAAATTTTTGACACCTTTTAGAAAACTATTTTCAGTACTTTTCTCACATTGAGAAATAAAATGTTTTTTTTAACTCAAGTTAATATAGGTCTCTGTAAGTTACCATTATACTCTAAAACCGACGTGAACAATTATGACAAATAAGAGTCTCTTAGTAGTTCAATCCATCTGTCTCTTATTGTCTCTTAATGCTTTAGCGATCTCGATCAACTTTCTCTGCTTTTATATACTGTGTGTCCCTCCATCTCCTATTCCCATACACTAACTCATCATTTATAAGCTATGAATATGAAGAACAAGTGATTTTTTGCACAATTTGTTATTATGCATAGGCAATCTTGGCAGAACTTTGTGGGGTGGTCCAGTAGTAGTAGGTAACCATGCCAGTAAGATAGTGCCCACAAAAGTGTACAGGAGCATTTCATTTACCCCTCTAACTCTAATAAACATGTCCATATTACTGTATTTCTACACTATGAGGCCTAGTTATCAACGTGTCTACTTACCTGCCTTCGCCGGCCCAATACGCTCGCCTAAGATCGCCTATCATCGCCGCCGCGGACCTGAAAAATCTCGCCAAAGTTATCAATAAATCTGTCAAAAAGCCGCGCACCAAGTACGGGGCGAAGAGCAGCGGACTGTGATAGTTATCACTCATCCGATCTCGCTGCTCTTCGGCTTTTTTACAGCTTTATTGACAAGTTGTCACTAAGCGGTTTAAGGGTTAATAACTTTATAAAGGGTTAATAACTAAATAAAGTTATTAACCCTTAAACCGCTGCTCCTAGACCCCGCCGCAACTCTTATAAATGTATTAACCCCTAAACCGCCGCTCCCAGAGCCCACCGCCACCCTAATAAACTGATTAACCCCTAAACTGACGCTCCCAAACCCCGCCGCCACCTACATAATACCTATTAATACCTATCGTGCCCCCCCTATACCGCCGCCACCTATAATAAATTTATTAACCCCATCCTGCCGATCCCGTACCCTGCCGCAATTAAATAAATTGTTTAACCCCTAAACCACCGCTCCCGGACCCCGCCGCAAACTATATTAAATTTATTAACTCCTAATCTGCCCCCCCTACACCGTCGCCACCTATAAAAAATGTATTAACCCCATATCCTGCCCCCCCTACACCACCGCAACTATAATAAAATTATTACCCCTAAACCTAGGTCTAACCCTAACCCTAACCCTAACACCTCCCTAACTTAAATATTAATTAAATACATCTAAATATTATAACTCTTATTAACTAAATGAATCCTATTTAAAACTAAATACTTACTTTTAAAATAAACCCTAATATAGCTACAATATAAATAATAATTATATTGTAGCTATCTTAGGATTTATTTTTATTTTACAGGCAAATATCAATTTATTTTAACTAGGTACAATAGCTATTAAATAGTTATTAACTATTTAATAGCTACCTAGTTAAAATAAAGAGAAATTTACCTGTAAAATAAAAACTAACCTAAGTTACAATTACACCTAACACTACACTATACTTTAATAAATTATTCCTATTTAAAACTAAATACTTACCTGTAAAATAACCCCTAAGATAGCTACAATATAATTAATAATTACATTGTAGCTATTTTAGGAATTATATTTATTTTACAGGTAACTTTGTATTTATTTTAGCTAGTTAGAATAGTTATTAAATAGTTATTAACTATTTAATAACTACCTAGCTAAAAGAAATACAAAATTACCTGTAAAATAAATCCTAAGCTAAGTTACAATTAAACCTAACACTACACTATCATTAAATTAATAAAATAAATTACCTACAAATAATTACAATTAAATAAACTAACTAAAGTACAAAAAATAAAAAATAAATTTTAAAAAATATTACAACAATTTTAAGCTACTTACACCTAATCTAAGCCCCATAATAAAATAACAAAGACCCCCAAAATCTGATCTGATCAGAACAGCCAATAGAATGCGAGCTCAATCTGATTGGCTGTTATTTTTTCTAACTTATTTTTATTAATTTTTTGTACTTTAGTTAGTTTATTTAATTGTAGTTATTTGTAGGTAATTTATTTAATTAATTTAATGATAGTGTAGTGTTAGGTTTAATTGTAACTTAGGTTAGGATTTATTTTACAGGTAATTTTGTATTTCATTTAGCTAGGTAGTTATTAAATAGTTAATAACTATTTAATAACTATTCTAACTAGCTAAAATAAATACAAAGTTACCTGTAAAATAAAAATAAATCCTAAAATAGCTACAATGTAATTATTAATTACATTGTAGCTATATTAGGATTTATTTTACAGGTAAGTATTTAGTTTTAAATAGGAATAACTTAGTTAATGATAGTGTAGTGTTAGGTGCAATTGTAACTTAG
Source organism: Bombina bombina (assembly GCF_027579735.1). Taxonomy (NCBI): domain Eukaryota; kingdom Metazoa; phylum Chordata; class Amphibia; order Anura; family Bombinatoridae; genus Bombina; species Bombina bombina. Next base: position 354,272,112 of record NC_069506.1, on the reverse strand, counting down.
GTTAGTTTTAATTTTACAGGTAAATTTCTCTTTATTTTAGCTAGGTAAGCTATTAAATAGTTAATAACTATTTAATAGCTATTGTACCTATTTAAAATAAATTGAAAGTTACCTGTAAAATAAATATAAATCCTAAAATAGCTACAATATAATTATTATTTATATTGTAGCTATATTAGGGTTTATTTTACAGGTAAGTATTTAGTTTTAAATAGGATTAATTTAGTTAATAAGAGTTATAATATTTAGATGTATTTAATTAATATTTAAGTTAGGAGGGTGTTAGGGTTAGACTTAGGTTTAGGGGTTAATAATTTTATTATAGTTGCGGCTGTGTAGGGGGGGCAGGATAGGGGTTAATAAATTTATTATAGGTTGCGACGGTGTAGGGGGGCAGATTAGGGGTTAATACGTTTAATATAGATAGCGGCGGGGTCCAGGAGCGGCGGTTTAGGGGTTAATCAGTTTATTAGAGTGGCAGTGGGCTCTGGGAGCGGCGGTTTAGGGGTTAACATATTTATTATAGTGGCGACGGGGTCCGGGAGCGGCGGTTTAGGGCTTAATAAGTTTATTAGAGTGGCGGTGGGCTCCGGGAGCGGCGATTTAGGGGGTAATAACTTTATTTAGTTGCGGCGGTGTAAGGGGGCAGATTAGGGGTGTTTAGACTCGGGGTACATGTTAGGGTGTTAGGTGCAGACATCTCCCATAGGAATCAATGGGATGTCTGGCAGCAGCGAACATGAACTTTCTCTATGGTCAGACTCCAATTGATTCCTATGGGATCCGCCGCCTCCAGGGCGGCGGATTGAAAACCAGGAACGCTGGGCCGGAAAAGTGCCGAGCGTACCTGCTAGTCATTTGATAACTCCCCAAAGTAGTCAGATTGTGCCAAACTTGTGTGCGGAACATCTGGAGTGACGTAAGAATCGATCTGTGTCAGACTGAGTCCGGCGGATTGAAGCTTACGTCACAAAATTCTACTTTTGCCGGGCAGCAGGGCTTGATAACTAAGGCGAATCAGTCTCGCCACAAATACGATGCGGAATTCCAGCGTATTTGAGGTTGACGGCTTGATAACTAGGGGCCTATATGTAAGCTCAGGAGTATGCACGTGTCTCATACACTATATATAAGCTCAGGAGTACGCACGTGTCTGATACACTCTATGTAAGGTCAGGAGTAAGCACGTGTCTGATACGCTATATGTAATGTCAGGAGTACGCACGTGTCTGATACACTATTTGTAAGGTCAGGAGTATGCACGTGTCTGATACACTATATGTAAGGTCAGGAGTATGCACGTGTCTGATACACTATATGTAAGGTCAGGAGTACGCACGTGTCTGATACACTATTTGTAAGGTCAGGAGTATGCACGTGTCTGATACACTATATGTAAGCTCAGGAGTATGCACGTGTCTGATACACTATATGTAAGGTCAGGAGTATGCACGTGTCTGATACACTATATATAAGCTCAGGAGTACGCACGTGTCTGATACACTATATGTAAGCTCAGGAGTATGCACGTGTCTGATACACTATATGTAAGCTCAGAAGTACGCACGTGTCTGATACACTATATGTAAGCTCAGGAGTACGCACGTGTCTGATACACTCTATGTAAGGTCAGGAGTAAGCACGTGTCTGATACACTATATGTAAGCTCAGGAGAATGCACGTGTCTGATACACTATATGTAAGCTCAGGAGTACGCACGTGTCTGATACACTCTATGTAAGGTCAGGAGTACGCACGTGTCTGATACACTATATGTAAGCTCAGGAGTATGCACGTGTCTGATACACTATATGTAAGGTCAGGAGTATGCACGTGTCTGATACACTATATGTAAGGTCAGGAGTACGCACGTGTCTGATACACTATATGTAAGGTCAGGAGTATGCACGTGTCTGATACACTATATGTAAGGTCAGGAGTACGCACGTGTCTGATACACTATATGTAAGGTCAGGAGTATGCACGTGTCTGATACACTATATGTAAGGTCAGGAGTATGCACGTGTCTGATACACTATATGTAAGGTCAGGAGTATGCACGTGTCTGATACACTATATGTAAACTCAGGAGTACGCACGTGTCTGATACACTATATGTAAGGTCAGGAGTACGCACGTGTCTGATACACTATATGTAAGGTCAGGAGTATGCACGTGTCTGATACACTATATGTAAGGTCAGGAGTACGCACGTGTCTGATACACTATATGTAAGGTCAGGAGTATGCACGTGTCTGATACACTATATGTAAGGTCAGGAGTATGCACGTGTCTGATACACTATATGTAAGGTCAGGAGTACGCACGTGTCTGATACACTATATGTAAGCTCAGGAGTATGCACATGTCTGATACACTATATGTAAGCTCAGAAGTACGCACGTGTCTGATACACTATATGTAAGGTCAGGAGTATGCAAGTGTCTGATACACTATATGTAAGCTCAGGAGTACGCACGTGTCTGATACACTTTATGTAAGCTCAGGAGTATGCACGTGTCTGATACACTATATGTAAGATCAGGAATACGCACGTGTCTGATACACTCTATGTAAGGTCAGGAGTATGCACGTGTCTGATACACTATATGTAAGGTCAGGAGTACGCACGTGTCTGATACACTATATGTAAGGTCAGGAGTACGCACGTGTCTGATACACTATATGTAAGGTCAGGAGTATGCACGTGTCTGATACACTATATGTAAGGTCAGGAGTATGCACGTGTCTGATACACTATATGTAAGGTCAGGAGTACGCACGTGTCTGATACACTATATGTAAGCTCAGGAGTATGCACGTGTCTGATACACTCTATGTAAGGTCAGGAGTACGCACGTGTCTGATACACTATATGTAAGCTCAGGAGTATGCACGTGTCTGATACACTATATGTAAGGTCAGGAGTATGCACGTGTCTGATACACTATATGTAAGGTCAGGAGTACGCACGTGTCTGATACACTATATGTAAGGTCAGGAGTATGCACGTGTCTGATACACTATATGTAAGGTCAGGAGTACGCACGTGTCTGATACACTATATGTAAGGTCAGGAGTACGCACGTGTCTGATGCACTATATGTAAGGTCAGGAGTACGCACGTGTCTGATACACTTTATGTAAGCTCAGGAGTATGCACGTGTCTGATACACTATATGTAAGCTCAGGAGTACGCACGTGTCTGATACACTATATGTAAGCTCAGGAGTACGCACGTGTCTGATACACTATATGTAAGCTCAGGAGTACGCACGTGTCTGATACACTTTATGTAAGCTCAGGAGTACGCACGTGTCTGATACACTATATGTAAGGTCAGGAGTACGCACGTGTCTGATACACTATATGTAAGGTCAGGAGTATGCACGTGTCTGATACACTATATGTAAGCTCAGAAGTACGCACGTGTCTGATACACTATATGTAAGCTCAGGAGTACGCACGTGTCTGATACACTCTATGTAAGGTCAGGAGTAAGCACGTGTCTGATACACTATATGTAAGCTCAGGAGTATGCACGTGTCTGATACACTATATGTAAGCTCAGGAGTACGCACGTGTCTGATACACTCTATGTAAGGTCAGGAGTACGCACGTGTCTGATACACTATATGTAAGCTCAGGCGTATGCATGTGTCTGATACACTATATGTAAGCTCAGGAGTATGCACGTGTCTGATACACTATATTTAAGCTCAGGAGTATGCACGTGTCTGATACACTACATGTAAGGTCAGGAGTATGCACGTGTCTGATACACTATATGTAAGGTCAGGAGTATGCACGTGTCTGATACACTATATGTAAGATCAGGAATACGCACGTGTCTGATACACTATATGTAAGGTCAGGAGTATGCACGTGTCTGATACACTATATGTAAGCTCAGGAGTATGCACGTGTCTGATACACTATATGTAAGGTCAGGAGTATGCACGTGTCTGATACACTATATGTAAGCTCAGGAGTATGCACGTGTCTGATACACTATATGTAAGATCAGGAGTACGCACGTGTCTGATACACTATATGTAAGGTCAGGAGTACGCACGTGTCTGATACGCTATATGTAAGGTCAGGAGTATGCACGTGTCTGATACACTATATGTAAGGTCAGGAGTACGCACGTGTCTGATACACTATATGTAAGGTCAGGAGTATGCACATGTCTGATACGCTATATGTAAGCTCAGGAGTATGCACGTGTCTGATACACTATATGTAAGATCAGGAGTACGCACGTGTCTGATACACTATATGTAAGCTCAGGAGTACGCACGTGTCTGATACACTACATGTAAGGTCAGGAGTATGCACGTGTCTGATACGCTATATGTAAGGTCAGGAGTATGCACGTGTCTGATACACTATATGTAAGGTCAGGAGTACGCACGTGTCTGATACACTATATGTAAGGTCAGGAGTATGCACGTGTCTGATACACTGTATGTAAGGTCAGGAGTACGCACGTGTCTGATACACTATATGTAAGCTCAGGAGTACGCACGTGTCTGATACACTATATGTAAGGTCAGGAGTACACACGTGTCTGATACACTATATGTAAGGTCAGGAGTATGCACGTGTCTGATACACTATATGTAAGGTCAGGAGTACACACGTGTCAGATACACTATATGTAAGCTCAGGAGTACGCACGTGTCTGATACACTATATGTAAGCTCAGCAGTACGCACGTGTCTGATACACTATATGTAAGCTCATGGGTACGCACGTGTCTGATGCACTATATGTAAGGTCAGGAGTACGCACGTGTCTGATACACTATATGTAAGCTCAGCAGTACGCACGTGTCTGATACACTATATGTAAGGTCAGGAGTACGCACGTGTCTGATACACTATATGTAAGCTCAGCAGTACGCACGTGTCTGATACACTATATGTAAGCTCAGGAGTACGCACGTGTCTGATACACTATATGTAAGGTCAGGAGAACGCACGTGTCTGATACACTATATGTAAGCTCAGCAGTACGCACGTGTCTGATACACTATATGTAAGCTCAGGAGTACGCACGTGTCTGATACACTATATGTAAGGTCAGGAGAACGCACGTGTCTGATACACTATATGTAAGGTCAGGAGTACGCACGTGTCTGATACACTATATGTAAGCTCAGGAGTATGCACGTGTCTGATACACTATATGTAAGGTCAGGAGTACGCACGTGTCTGATACACTATATGTAAGCTCAGGAGTACGCACGTGTCTGATACACTATATGTAAGCTCAGGAGTACGCACGTGTCTGATACACTATATGTAAGCTCAGGAGTACGCACGTGTCTGATACACTCTATGTAAGCTCAGGAGTATGCACGTGTCTGATACACTATATGTAAGCTCAGGAGTACGCACGTGTCTGATACACTCTATGTAAGGTCAGGAGTACGCACGTGTCTGATACACTATATGTAAGCTCAGGAGTATGCACGTGTCTGATACACTATATGTAAGCTCAGGAGTACGCACGTGTCTGATACACTATATGTAAGCTCAGGAGTATGCACGTGTCTGATACACTACATGTAAGGTCAGGAGTATGCACGTGTCTGATACACTATATGTAAGGTCAGGAGTATGCACGTGTCTGATACACTATATGTAAGCTCAGGAGTACGCACGTGTCTGATACACTATATGCAAGCTCAGGAGTATGCACGTGTCTGATACACTATATGTAAGGTCAGGAGTATGCACGTGTCTGATACGCTATATGTAAGGTCAGGAGTATGCACGTGTCTGATACACTATATGTAAGCTCAGGAGTACGCACGTGTCTGATACGCTATATGTAAGGTCAGGAGTACGCACGTGTCTGATACACTATATGTAAGCTCAGGAGTATGCACGTGTCTGATACACTATATGTAAGCTCAGGAGTATGCACGTGTCTGATACACTATATGTAAGCTCAGGAGTATGCACGTGTCTGATACACTATATGTAAGCTCAGGAGTACGCACGTGTCTGATACACTATATGTAAGGTCAGGAGTACGCACGTGTCTGATACACTATATGTAAGGTCAGGAGTATGCACGTGTCTGATACACTATATGTAAGGTCAGGAGTATGCACGTGTCTGATACGCTATATGTAAGGTCAGGAGTACGCATGTGTCTGATACACTATATGTAAGGTCAGGAGTACGCACGTGTCTGATACACTATATGTAAGCTCAGGAGTACGCACGTGTCTGATACACTATATGTAAGGTCAGGAGTACGCACGTGTCTGATACACTATATGTAAGGTCAGGAGTATGCACGTGTCTGATACACTATATGTAAGGTCAGGAGTACGCACGTGTCTGATACACTATATGTAAGGTCAGGAGTACGCACGTGTCTGATACACTATATTTAAGCTCAGGAGTACGCACGTGTCTGATACACTATATGTAAGGTCAGGAGTACGCACGTGTCTGATACACTATATGTAAGCTCAGGCGTACGCACGTGTCTGATACACTATATGTAAGCTCAGGCGTACGCACGTGTCTGATACACTATATGTAAGCTCATGGGTACACACGTGTCTGATGCACTATATGTAAGGTCAGGAGTACGCACGTGTCTGATACACTATATGTAAGCTCAGCAGTACGCACGTGTCTGATACACTATATGTAAGCTCAGGAGTACGCACGTGTCTGATGCACTATATGTAAGGTCAGGAGTACGCACGTGTCTGATACACTATATGTAAGCTCATGGGTACGCACGTGTCTGATGCACTATATGTAAGGTCAGGAGTATGCACGTGTCTGATACACTATATGTAAGGTCAGGAGTAAGCACGTGTCTGATACACTATATGTAAGCTCAGGAGTACGCACGTGTCTGATACACTATATGTAAGCTCAGGAGTACGCACGTGTCTGATACACTATATGTAAGGTCAGGAGTATGCACGTGTCTGATACGCTATATGTAAGGTCAGGAGTATGCACGTGTCTGATACACTATATGTAAGCTCAGGAGTACGCACGTGTCTGATACGCTATATGTAAGGTCAGGAGTACGCACGTGTCTGATACACTATATGTAAGCTCAGGAGTATGCACGTGTCTGATACACTATATGTAAGCTCAGGAGTATGCACGTGTCTGATACACTATATGTAAGGTCAGGAGTATGCACGTGTCTGATACACTATATGTAAGCTCAGGAGTACGCACGTGTCTGATACACTATATGTAAGGTCAGGAGTACGCACGTGTCTGATACACTATATGTAAGCTCAGGAGTATGCACGTGTCTGATACACTATATGTAAGGTCAGGAGTATGCACGTGTCTGATACACTATATGTAAGCTCAGGAGTACGCACGTGTCTGATACACTATATGTAAGCTCAGGAGTACGCACGTGTCTGATACACTATATGTAAGGTCAGGAGTACGCATGTGTCTGATACACTATATGTAAGGTCAGGAGTACGCACGTGTCTGATACACTCTATGTAAGCTCAGGAGTACGCACGTGTCTGATACACTATATGTAAGGTCAGGAGTACGCACGTGTCTGATACACTATATGTAAGGTCAGGAGTACGCACGTGTCTGATACACTATATGTAAGATCAGGAGTACGCACGTGTCTGATACACTATATGTAAGATCAGGAGTACGCACGTGTCTGATACACTATATGTAAGCTCAGGAGTACGCACGTGTCTGATACACTATATGTAAGCTCAGGAGTACGCACGTGTCTGATACACTATATGTAAGGTCAGGAGTACGCACGTGTCTGATCGACTATATGTAAGGTCAGGAGTACGCACGTGTCTGATACACTAAATGTAAGCTCAGGGAGTACGCACGTGTCTGATACACTCTATGTAAGCTCAGGAGTACGCACGTGTCTGATACACTATATGTAAGGTCAGGAGTACTGCACGTGTCTGATACACTATATGTAAGCTCAGCAGTACGCACGTGTCTGATACACTATATGTAAGCTCAGGAGTACGCACGTGTCTGATACACTATATGTAAGGTCAGGAGTATGCACGTGTCTGATACACTATATGTAAGGTCAGGAGTATGCACGTGTCTGATACACTATATGTAAGGTCAGGAGTATGCACGTGTCTGATACACTATATGTAAGCTCAGGAGTACGCACGTGTCTGATACACTATATGTAAGCTCAGGAGTACGCACGTGTCTGATACACTATATGTAAGGTCAGGAGTATGCACGTGTCTGATACACTATATGTAAGCTCAGGAGTATGCACGTGTCTGATACACTATATGTAAGCTCAGGAGTACGCACGTGTCTGATACACTATATGTAAGGTCAGGAGTACGCACGTGTCTGATACACTATATGTAAGGTCAGGAGTACGCACGTGTCTGATACACTATATGTAAGGTCAGGAGTACGCACGTGTCTGATACACTATATGTAAGCTCAGGAGTACGCACGTGTCTGATACACTATATGTAAGGTCAGGAGTACGCACGTGTCTGATACACTATATGTAAGCTCAGGAGTACGCACGTGTCTGATACACTATATGTAAGCTCATGGAGTAAGCACGTGTCTGATACACTATATGTAAGGTCAGGAGTACGCACGTGTCTGATACACTATATGTAAGCTCAGCAGTACGCACGTGTCTGATACACTATATGTAAGCTCAGGAGTACGCACGTGTCTGATGCACTATATGTAAGGTCAGGAGTACGCACGTGTCTGATACACTATATGTAAGGTCAGGAGTACGCACGTGTCTGATACACTATATGTAAGCTCAGGAGTACGCACGTGTCTGATGCACTATATGTAAGGTCAGGAGTAAGCACGTGTCTGATACACTATATGTAAGGTCAGGAGTACGCACGTGTCTGATACACTATATGTAAGGTCAGGAGTACGCACGTGTCTGATACACTATATATAAGCTCATGGGTACGCACGTGTCTGATGCACTATATGTAAGGTCAGGAGTATGCACGTGTCTGATACACTATATGTAAGGTCAGGAGTATGCACGTGTCTGATACACTATATGTAAGCTCAGGAGTACGCACGTGTCTGATACACTATATGTAAGCTCAGGAGTACGCACGTGTCTGATACACTATATGTAAGGTCAGGAGTATGCACGTGTCTGATACACTATATGTAAGCTCAGGAGTACGCACGTGTCTGATACACTATATGTAAGGTCAGGAGTACGCACGTGTCTGATCGACTATATGTAAGGTCAGGAGTACGCACGTGTCTGATACACTAAATGTAAGCTCAGGAGTACGCACGTGTCTGATACACTCTATGTAAGCTCAGGAGTACGCACGTGTCTGATACACTATATGTAAGGTCAGGAGTACGCACGTGTCTGATACACTATATGTAAGGTCAGGAGTACGCACGTGTCTGATACACTATATGTAAGATCAGGAGTACGCACGTGTCTGATACACTATATGTAAGATCAGGAGTACGCACGTGTCTGATACACTATATGTAAGCTCAGGAGTACGCACGTGTCTGATACACTATATGTAAGCTCAGGAGTACGCACGTGTCTGATACACTATATGTAAGGTCAGGAGTACGCACGTGTCTGATCGACTATATGTAAGGTCAGGAGTACGCACGTGTCTGATACACTAAATGTAAGCTCAGGAGTACGCACGTGTCTGATACACTCTATGTAAGCTCAGGAGTACGCACGTGTCTGATACACTATATGTAAGGTCAGGAGTATGCACGTGTCTGATACACTATATGTAAGCTCAGCAGTACGCACGTGTCTGATACACTATATGTAAGCTCAGGAGTACGCACGTGTCTGATACACTATATGTAAGGTCAGGAGTATGCACGTGTCTGATACACTATATGTAAGGTCAGGAGTATGCACGTGTCTGATACACTATATGTAAGCTCAGCAGTACGCACGTGTCTGATACACTATATGTAAGCTCAGGAGTACGCACGTGTCTGATACACTATATGTAAGGTCAGGAGTATGCACGTGTCTGATACACTATATGTAAGGTCAGGAGTATGCACGTGTCTGATACACTATATGTAAGCTCAGGAGTACGCACGTGTCTGATACACTATATGTAAGGTCAGGAGTACGCACGTGTCTGATCGACTATATGTAAGGTCAGGAGTACGCATGTGTCTGATACACTAAATGTAAGCTCAGGAGTACGCACGTGTCTGATACACTATATGTAAGGTCAGGAGTACGCACGTGTCTGATACACTATATGTAAGCTCAGGAGTACGCACGTGTCTGATACACTATATGTAAGGTCAGGAGTATGCACGTGTCTGATACACTATATATAAGCTCAGGAGTAAGCACGTGTCTGATACACTATATGTAAGGTCAGGAGTATGCACGTGTCTGATACACTATATGTAAGCTCAGGAGTACGCACGTGTCTGATACACTATATGTAAGGTCAGGAGTACGCACGTGTCTGATCGACTATATGTAAGGTCAGGAGTACGCATGTGTCTGATACACTAAATGTAAGCTCAGGAGTACGCACGTGTCTGATACACTCTATGTAAGCTCAGGAGTACGCACGTGTCTGATACACTATATGTAAGGTCAGGAGTACGCACGTGTCTGATACATTATATGTAAGATCAGGAGTACGCACGTGTCTGATACACTATATGTAAGATCAGGAGTACGCACGTGTCTGATACACTATATGTAAGCTCAGGAGTACGCACGTGTCTGATACACTATATGTAAGGTCAGGAGTATGCACGTGTCTGATACACTATATGTAAGCTCAGAAGTACGCACGTGTCTGATACACTATATGTAAGCTCAGGAGTACGCACGTGTCTGATACACTCTATGTAAGGTCAGGAGTATGCACGTGTCTGATACACTATATGTAAGGTCAGGAGTATGCACGTGTCTGATACACTATATGTAAGCTCAGGAGTACGCACGTGTCTGATACACTATATGTAAGGTCAGGAGTACGCACGTGTCTGATACACTATATGTAAGGTCAGGAGTACGCACGTTTCTGATACACTATATGTAAGCTCAGGAGTATGCACGTGTCTGATACACTATATGTAAGGTCAGGAGTATGCACGTGTCTGATACACTATATGTAAGGTCAGGAGTACGCACGTGTCTGATACACTATATGTAAGGTCAGGAGTACGCACGTGTCTGATACATTATATGTAAGATCAGGAGTACGCACGTGTCTGATACACTATATGTAAGATCAGGAGTACGCACGTGTCTGATACACTATATGTAAGCTCAGGAGTACGCACGTGTCTGATACACTATATGTAAGGTCAGGAGTATGCACGTGTCTGATACACTATATGTAAGCTCAGAAGTACGCACGTGTCTGATACACTATATGTAAGCTCAGGAGTACGCACGTGTCTGATACACTCTATGTAAGGTCAGGAGTATGCACGTGTCTGATACACTATATGTAAGGTCAGGAGTATGCACGTGTCTGATACACTATATGTAAGCTCAGGAGTACGCACGTGTCTGATACACTATATGTAAGGTCAGGAGTACGCACGTGTCTGATACACTATATGTAAGGTCAGGAGTACGCACGTTTCTGATACACTATATGTAAGCTCAGGAGTATGCACGTGTCTGATACACTATATGTAAGGTCAGGAGTATGCACGTGTCTGATACACTATATGTAAGGTCAGGAGTACGCACGTGTCTGATACACTATATGTAAGGTCAGGAGTACGCACGTGTCTGATACACTATATGTAAGGTCAGGAGTATGCACGTGTCTGATACACTATATGTAAGGTCAGGAGTATGCACGTGTCTGATACACTATATATAAGGTCAGGAGTACGCACGTGTCTGATACACTATATGTAAGGTCAGGAGTACGCACGTGTCTGATACACTATATGTAAGGTCAGGAGTATGCACGTGTCTGATACAATATATGTAAGCTCAGGAGTACGCACGTGTCTGATACACTATATGTAAGGTCAGGAGTACGCACGTGTCTGATACACTATATGTAAGCTCAGGAGTACGCACGTGTCTGATACACTATATGTAAGGTCAGGAGAAAGCACGTGTCTGATACACTATATGTAAGGTCAGGAGTACGCACGTGTCTGATACACTATTTGTAAGGTCAGGAGTATGCACGTGTCTGATACACTATATGTAAGGTCAGGAGTATGCACGTGTCTGATACACTATATGTAAGGTCAGGAGTATGCACGTGTCTGATACACTATATGTAAGCTCAGGAGTACGCACGTGTCTGATACACTATATGTAAGCTCAGGAGTACGCACGTGTCTGATACACTATATGTAAGGTCAGGAGAACGCACGTGTCTGATACACTATATGTAAGCTCAGGAGTACGCACGTGTCTGATACACTATATGTAAGGTCAGGAGTATGCACGTGTCTGATACACTATATGTAAGGTCAGGAGTATGCACGTGTCTGATACACTATATGTAAGCTCAGGAGTATGCACGTGTCTGATACACTACATGTAAGGTCAGGAGTATGCACGTGTCTGATACACTATATGTAAGGTCAGGAGTATGCACGTGTCTGATACACTATATGTAAGGTCAGGAGTATGCACGTGTCTGATACACTATATGTAAGGTCAGGAGTACGCACGTGTCTGATACACTATATGTAAGCTCAGCAGTACGCACGTGTCTGATACACTATATGTAAGGTCAGGAGTATGCACGTGTCTGATACACTATATGTAAGGTCAGGAGTACGCACGTGTCTGATACACTATATGTAAGGTCAGGAGTACGCACGTGTCTGATACACTATATGTAAGCTCAGGAGTATGCACGTGTCTGATACACTATATGTAAGCTCAGGAGTACGCACGTGTCTGATACACTATATGTAAGCTCAGGAGTACGCACGTGTCTGATACACTATATGTAAGCTCAGGAGTACGCACGTGTCTGATACACTATATGTAAGGTCAGGAGTACGCACGTGTCTGATACACTATATGTAAGCTCAGGAGTATGCACGTGTCTGATACACTACATGTAAGGTCAGGAGTATGCACGTGTCTGATACACTATATGTAAGGTCAGGAGTATGCACGTGTCTGATACACTATATGTAAGCTCAGGAGTATGCACGTGTCTGATACACTATATGTAAGCTCAGGAGTATGCACGTGTCTGATACACTACATGTAAGGTCAGGAGTATGCACGTGTCTGATACACTATATGTAAGGTCAGGAGTATGCACGTGTCTGATACACTATATGTAAGCTCAGGAGTACGCACGTGTCTGATACACTATATGTAAGCTCAGGAGTACGCACGTGTCTGATACACTATATGTAAGCTCAGGAGTACGCACGTGTCTGATACACTATATGTAAGCTCAGGAGTACGCACGTGTCTGATACACTATATGTAAGGTCAGGAGAACGCACGTGTCTGATACACTATATGTAAGCTCAGGAGTACGCACGTGTCTGATACACTATATGTAAGGTCAGGAGTATGCACGTGTCTGATACACTATATGTAAGGTCAGGAGTATGCACGTGTCTGATACACTATATGTAAGCTCAGGAGTATGCACGTGTCTGATACACTACATGTAAGGTCAGGAGTATGCACGTGTCTGATACACTATATGTAAGGTCAGGAGTATGCACGTGTCTGATACACTATATGTAAGGTCAGGAGTATGCACGTGTCTGATACACTATATGTAAGCTCAGGAGTATGCACGTGTCTGATACACTATATGTAAGGTCAGGAGTATGCACGTGTCTGATACACTATATGTAAGGTCAGGAGTATGCACGTGTCTGATACACTATATGTAAGCTCAGGAGTATGCACGTGTCTGATACACTATATGTAAGCTCAGGAGTATGCACGTGTCTGATACACTACATGTAAGGTCAGGAGTATGCACGTGTCTGATACACTATATGTAAGCTCAGGAGTATGCACGTGTCTGATACACTACATGTAAGGTCAGGAGTACGCACGTGTCTGATACACTATATGTAAGGTCAGGAGTATGCACGTGTCTGATACACTATATGTAAGGTCAGGAGTATCCACGTGTCTGATACACTATATGTAAGGTCAGGAGTACGCACGTGTCTGATACACTATATGTAAGGTCAGGAGTATGCACGTGTCTGATACACTATATGTAAGGTCAGGAGTATGCACGTGTCTGATACACTATATGTAAGGTCAGGAGTACGCACGTGTCTGATACACTATATGTAAGCTCAGGAGTACACACGTGTCTGATACACTATATGTAAGGTCAGGAGTATGCACGTGTCTGGGAGGACTGAGGACAGGTTTGAAAACCAGTGATCTAGAGCAGTGATTTGGAACCTTTTTTTTGCCGTGGCACACTTTTTTACATTAAAAATTCCTGTGGCACACCACTATCCCAAAATGTTACAAAATGACACATTGTAGAACAATACAGCATATATTATACATCATAATGATTGTCTGTGAATGTCAATATGGTTGTAAATGATGCCTGCCTGTCTGCCTCATGAGCCTGTCACATCAAAACAAGCAAAATGTAAAAATATGTCACACTGTTCTCAGTCTGCCGCGGCACACTGGTTGAAAAACACTGATCTAGAGACATGCTTCTATGCACAAATGGATCTAGGTTGTCCTTACCAGCAAGTAAACTGTCTGTCCCTAGGGATGAATCATTTTAGACTTTATTGTAGTAATACAATAAATCATCATACAAGTTGAATGTGAACACATTCTGAATATATTAACACCTTGTTTAATAAAATTGTTTTATTGGCCAAACACCCCCAATAAATTGCCATATTTGGAGGAGCTAATCTGTACATTCAGCTAGCCTGTTTGTCTTTTCATATACATGGGAGGGGGAGTGAATGCTGAATGCAGAGAGGATATGCTGATCGGATCATGTCGGACAGACATTTGATAAATAGGCCCCTTGGTATCCTTTGTTAAAAATCATGCCAAGGTTGGTTGAGGAGCTAGCTGCTGGTTGAGGACTGCATACATATGATTCTTGTCATTGGTTTACCAGATGCGTTAGCTAGTAGTGAATTGCTGCTCTGGAGTTGGTTTTATCTGTGAGTTTAACCCATTTGTGGGAGTTAAACACATAGTTATATGCAAGGAATATTGCAATAATAAAATGCTGTGACACTGAATTTGTTTACTTTACGCCCCTTTAAACAAGTTCTTTAAATGATAAGACTGTTGCACCATGTTTTCTGAATGAAAGCACTGCTTACCCTGTGGAACATTGCTGGGCTTTGAATGGGGATTCTTTTTTTGATAGGGCGGAGACAGCACTATTCCAGGAAGTCTGCAGCTGGGAGCTGAAAACCCTTATTGACCAGTGACATACAGGGTATGCTGTGGTCATTAGGGGGGTTCAAATTAGCATTCATCAAAGCAAAAGAGCCACCCAGAAATAAGCAAGGCTAATTTTGAGAGTTTGCGTGTGATGGGCCTAATTGGAAACTGCTGATTACACACTGCTTTGTTTTCCGTGCTGCATGGGTTTATCATTATGTTTCCTCACTGGGCTAGATGGATTTAAACTCATTGGGTTCTCACAAACCTCAGAAGTACAGACCTTAATATTTTCACTAAGAAAAGGAATAGAATGAAAAGCAAAGTAAACTTTGCTCAGAAAAAAAGGTTGCACATACTGTTAAAACATGTAGATCTATCGTAATGCGCTGATTCAATGATGATAGATACTCTACGTTAGTAAAAATTACGTATCTTAAGAATAGCCGTACCATTTATAAAACAATTGCAAAATATACATTTATGCACCCAAAAGTCTAATAATCTTTCGGTAGGTTACGAGTTTTGCGTTAGGAGCTGTTGTGGTGCTAACGAGCAGTTTTCTCTCACCGCTCACTTACCTACAGCGCTGGTATTACAGGTTTTTACAAACCCGGCGTTAAAAGGCAAGAAGTGAGCGTTGAACAAAATTGTGCTCATTACCGCACTCCAATACCAGAACTGCTTAAATCAGCGGTGAGCTGGTTGTACGTGCTCGTGCATGATTTCCCCATAGACATCAATGGCGAGAGCAGGCTGAGAAAAAGCCTAACACCTGCCAAAAAGCAGTGTAAATCTCAGTAACACAGCCCCATTGATTCCTATGGGGAAACACATTTTATGTTTACACCTAACACCCTAACATGAACCCTGAGTCTAAGCACCCCTAATCTTACACTTCTTAACCCCTAATCTACCGCCCCCGACATCGCGACACCTACATTATTCTTATTAACCCCTAATCTGCCGCTCCGGACACCACCACCACCTACATTATACTTATTAACCCCTAATCTGCTGCCCCAACATCTCCGCCACCTACATTATACTTATTAACTCCTAATCTGCTGCCCCCAACATCGCCGACACCTACATTATACTTATTAACCCCTAATCTGCCGCCCCCAATGACACTGCAACCTAACTACACTTATTAACCCCTAATCTGCCTGCCCCAACGTCGCCGCCACTATATTAAATGTATTAACCCCTAAATCTAAGTCTAACCCCAACCCTAACACCCCCTAACTTAAATATAATTTAAATAAATCTAAATAAAATTACTATCATTAACTAAATTAGTCCTATTTAAAACTAAATACTTAAATATAAAATAAACCCTATGATAGCTACAAAATAAGTAATAGTTACATTTTATCTATTTTAGGATTAATTTTTATTTTACAGGCAAGTTTGTATTTATTTTAACTAGGTACAATAGTTAGTAAATAGTTATTAACGTTTTAATAACTACCTAGCTAAAATAAATACAAATTTACCTGTAAAATAAAACCTAACCTAAGTTACCCTAACACCTAACACTACACTATAATTAAATAAATTACCTACATTAAATACAATTAAATAAATTAAATTAGCTAAATCACAAAAAACAAACACTAAATTACAGAAAATAAAAAACAAATTACAGATCTTTAAACTAATTACACCTAATCTAATAGCCCTATCAAAATACCCCCACCCCCAGCCTAAACTAAACTAATAAGGGTGTATTGGGTGGGTTTATTTTTAGTTTAGGGCTTTGGGCAGCAATAGAGCTAAATGTTCTTTTCAGGGATTTTAGGATTTTTTAGTTAGACTTTTATTTGGGGGGTTGGTTGTCTGGGTGGTGGGTATTAGTGTTTGTGGATTGTTTGTATTTTTTTTTTTTACAGGAAAAAGAGCTAATTTCTTTGGGGCAATGCCCTTCAAAAGGCCCTTTTAAGGGATATTGGTGGTTTAGTTTAGGCTAGGGTTTTTTTTTTAATTTTGGGGGGGCTTTTTAATTTGATAGGGCTATTAGATTAGGTGTAATTAGTTTAACGATCTGTAATTTGTTTTTTATTTTCTGTAATTCAGTGTTTTTTGTTTTTTTTTGTAATTTAGCTAATTTAATTTAATTGTATTTAATGTAGGGATTTTATTTAATTGTACTGTAGTGTTAAATGTTAGTGTAACTTAGGTTAGGTTTAATTTTACAGGTACATTTTTATTTATTTTGACTAGGTAGTTAGTAAATAGTTAATAACTATTCTACCTAGTTAAAATAAATACAAACTTGCCTGTAAATAAAAATAAAACCGAAGGCCTAGATTTAGAGTTCTGCGTTAGCCGTCAAAACCAGCGTTAGGGGGTCCTAACGCTGCTTTTTACTGCCCGCTGGTATTTAGAGTCAGTCATGAAAGGGTCTAACGCTCACTTTGCAGCCGCAACTTTTCCATACCGCAGATCCCCCACGCCATTTGCGTATCCTATCTTTTCAATGGGATCTTCCTAACGCCGGTATTTAGAGTCTTGGCTGAAGTGAGCGTTAGAAATCTAACGACAAAACTCCAGCCGCAGAGAAAAGTCAGTAGTTAAGAGCTTTCTGGGCTAACGCCGGTTCATAAAGCTCTTAACTACTGTGCTCTAAAGTACACTAACACCCATAAACTACCTATGTACCCCTAAACCGAGGCCCCCCCACATCGTCGCCACTCTAATACATTTTTTTAACCCCTAATCTGCCGACCGCACACCGCCGCAACCTACATTATCCCTATGTACCCCTAATCTGCTGCCCCTAACACCGCCGACCCCTATATTATATTAATTAACCCCTAATCTGCCGCCCCCAACGTTGCCGACACCTACCTACAATTATTAACCCCTAATCTGCCGACCGGACCTCACCGCTACTATAATAAAGTTATTAACCCCTAATCCGCCTCACTCCCACCTCAATAACCCTATAATAAATAGTATTAACCCCTAATCTGCCCTCCCTAACATCACCGACACCTAACTTCAAGTATTAACGCCTAATCTGCCGACCGGACCTCACCGCTACTCTAATACATTTATTAACCCCTAAAGCTAAGTCTAACCCTAACACTAACACCCCCCTAAGTTAAATATAATTTTTATCTAACGAAATAAATTAACTCTTATTAAATAAATTATTCCTATTTAAAGCTAAATACTTACCTGTAAAATAAACCCTAATAAAGCTACAATATAACATATAATTATATTATAGCTATTTTAGGATTAATATTTATTTTACAGGCAACTTTGTATTTATTTTAACCAGGTACAATAGCTATTAAATAGTTAATAACTATTTAATAGCTACCTAGTTAAAATAATTACAAAATTACCTGGAAAATAAATCCTAACCTAAGTTACAATTAAACCTAACACTACACTATAAATAAATTAATTAAATAAAATACCTACAATTATCTACAATTAAACCTAACACTACACTACCAATAAATTAATTACATAAAATACCTACAATTAAATAAACTAACTAAAGTACAAAAAATAAAAAAGAACTAAGTTACAAAAAAAATAAAAATAATTTACAAACATTATAAAAATATTACAACAATTTTAAGCTAATTACACCTACTCTAAGCCCCCTAATAAAATAACAAAGCCCCCCCCCCCCATCAGCCAATCAGAATTTTCCTACCTTTTTTTTTCAAGCTCAAACGGCCCCATTGTTTCCTATGGGGGAATCGTGCACGAGCACGTTTTTGAAGCTGGCCGCGTCCGTAAGCACCGCTGGTATTTGGAGTTGCAGTGGCGGTAAATTATGCTCTACGCTCCCTTTTTGGAGCCTAACGCAGCCCTTCTGTGAATTCTAAATACCAGCGGTATTTAAAAGGTGTGGGGGAAAAAAAACACGTGTAGCTAACGCACCCCTTTGGCCGCAGAACTCTAAATCTAGCGGGAAGATAGCTACAATGTAACTATTAGTTATATTGTAGTTAGCTTAGGGTTTATTTTATAGGTAAGTATTTAGTTTTAAATAGGAATAATGTAGTTAATGAAAGTAATTTTATTTAGATTTATTTAAATTATATTTATGTTAGTGGGTGTTAGGTTTAGGGTTAGACTTAGGTTTAGGGGTTAATAAATTTAATATAGTGGTGGCGACGTTGGGGGCGGAAGATTAGGGGTTAATATATATATATATATATATATATAATCTGGACAAGGATAAGCACTCACTGGATTTAAACACAACAAATTATTTATTCGGCAGTGACGTTTCGGGGCATTCACCCCTTCCTCAGACTGCCCGAAACGTCACTGCCGAATAAATAATTTGTTGTGTTTAAATCCAGTGAATGCTTATCCTTGTCCAGATTTAATATTTTGTTAAGCACCCTGGTTGGGTTGGCAAGTGAGAGTGCACTTATTTGGAACCTATATATATATATATATATATATATATATATATATATATATATATATAATGTAGGTGGCGGCGGCAATGTTAGGGGCGGCAGATTAGGGGTTAATAATATTTAACTAGAGTTTGCGAGGCGGGAGTGCAGAGGTTTATGGGGTTAATATGTGGCGGCGATGTCAGAAGCGGCAGATTAGGGGTTAAAAATTTTATTATAGTGTTTGTAATGCAGGAGGGCCTCGGTTTAGGGGTTAATAGGTAATTTATGGGTGTTAGTGTACTTTTTAGCACTTTAGTTATGAGTTTTATGCTACAGCGTTGTACCATAAAACTCTTAACTACTGACTTTAAAATGCGTTAGCAATCTTGACGGAATAGGCTGTACAGCTCACTTTTTGGCCTCCCAGGACAGACTCGTAATACCAGCGCTATGGAAGTCCCATAGAAAAAAGGGTTTACAAAGTTCACGTAAGCCGGTATGCGGTAAGGCCAAAAAAGTGTGCGGTGCCCCTAAACCTGCAAGACTCGTAATAGCAGCGGTTGTGAAAAATCAGCGTTAGGACCCGTTAACGCTGCTTTTTCAGCTTAACGCAAAACTCGTAATCTACCCGTTTGTCTTTTTATTGTGTATTTATCAGTTACTCAGTTTTTAAGGTCACAATACCATGCACCTTATATTATTAATTATTGGTTATTTATAGAGCGCCAACAGATTCTGCAGTGCTATAAGCATAGGCGGAGTACAACAAAACAGTTATGGGGATCAAACGGGTAGAGGACCCTGCCAAGAGTCGCACTGTTGTAGTCAGCTCTTAAGAAGGTGATCTACAAACAGCATAGCTCTTAAGCTTACATGCTAAGGGGGTTCAGGGGATAGCAATGGAGGAGAGGAACTGGTATAAAGTTAGGTTAGCGTAGGTTGTATGCGTCCCTGAACAGTAGAGTCTTTAAGGAGCGCTTGAAGCTTTCAAAACTAGGGGAGAGTCTTGTGGAGCGAGGCAGAGAGTTCCACAAGATGGGAGCCAGTCTGGAGAAGTCCTGTAAACGGGAGTGTGAGGAGGTAACAAGAGAGGAGGAGGAGAGTAGGAAGTCATGAGCAGAGCGAAGGGGACGGGAGGGAGAGTATCTGGAGACAAAGTCTGAGATATAGGGGGAACAGTGCAGTTGAGGGCTTTGTATGTCAGAGTGAGGATTATGTGTTTAATCCTGGAGGAAGTCAGTGAAGGGATTGGCAGAGAGGTGCAGCAGATGAAGAGCGACGTGTAAGGAAGATGAGCCTGGCAGAGGCATTCATTATGGATTGTAAAGGAGCTATGCAGCAATTAGGTAGACCAGAGAGGACAGAGTTGCAGTAATTGAGGTGGGAAAGGGTGAGAGAGTGGATTAAAATCTTAGTTGTGTCTTGTGTAAGGAAGTGTCTAATTTCAGACATATTTTTGGGGTGGAAGCAGCAGGCTTTAGCCAAGGACTGAATGTGAGGAGTGAAAGAAAGATCTGAGTCAAGTGTGACCCCCAGACATCGGGAGTGCGGGGTAGGGGTAATGATGGAGTTGTCAACAGTTAGAGAGATTGGGGGTGGAGATTTTGGAAGAAGGGTGGAAAATCAGTTTTGATACATATCCATAAAATTGCATAAATACAAGTGGAGAACATTACCTGTTTATGCAGTAAATGTTTTAAGCTTGACAGTGTTCTAATAAAAGTTATAGCGGTTTCAAAAGTGTATTTAAGTATGCACCGTGCACCAGCATTTTAAACAAAGCACTTGCTCAGAGAGCCTAAAGAGCTTGTACCTTATGGTAATGACTCAATTTTTTAATTGCTGACATGATAAAAGTCCCACTATTACGCTGAGCAGCTGCAGTATTTAAAATGCTGATGCCGTGAAAATAACTAGATATGCTTCACATGCACAGAAAAATATTAACACTGAAAAAGTGATAACTTTTATTAGAATAATTTTTGCCAATACATGTATATTGCAATTCATCTATGTGCCTGCCCACTGTTTCACGTGACAGCCATCAGCCAATTAAAGACTCATATTTATACACTGTGAATTCTTGCACATGATCAGTAGGATCTGGTGCCTCAGAAAGTGTGTCAATAAATAGACTGTGCATATTTTGTTAATGGAAGTAATTTGGAAAGTTGTATAAAATTGCTGCTCTATTTGAATCATGAAAGTTTAATTTTGACTTTAGAGTCCCTTTAACAGAGAATCCCACTCTCCTTCCTAACTGACACTTTACAATTTTCTTTCTATGTATTATATTTATGTAGGGTCAACCTCTACATAGATGTTACTAACAGATAACAACATGTCTGTCACTTGGCGACCACAGTACAATAAAGAGAAAATTATAATAGTCTAGAAATGATAATGACATTGGCCTCTATTTAACAAGGTCTGGAGGACCTGATCCGATAGTGCGGATCAGGTCCGCCAGACCTCGCTGAATACGGAGAGCAATACGCTCTCCGTATTCAGCAATGCACCAGCAGACTCGTGGCCAATGGGCCGCCAGCAGGGGGTGTCAAACAACCGATCGTACCTGATCGGGTTGATTTCCGTCGATGTCTGTCTTTGTGACCGCTGCTTCATAACTGCTGTTTCTGGCGAGTCTGAAGACTCGCCAGAAACACGGGCCGTCAAGCTCCTTTTGGAGCTTGATAGATAGGCCCCATAGTATGAGGTTGCAGAACTATGGCATTGTACCAATAAACAAATCCCTGATGTGCTGTGCTGTGCTGATGATCGCTTTCCTAGGTTATGTATCCGACAGGTGAGACCAACGACTCCCTGCTGATATAGTGCTGTGCTGATGATCGCTTTCCTAGGTTATGTATCCGACAGGTGAGGCCAACGACTCCCTGCTGATATAGTGCTGTGCTGATGATCGCTTTCCTAGGTTATGTATCCGACAGGTGAGACCAACGACTCCCTGCTGATATAGTGCTGTGCTGATGATCGCTTTCCTAGGTTATGTATCCGACAGGTGAGACCAACGACTCCCTGCTGATATAGTACTGTGCTGATGATCGCTTTCCTAGGTTATGTATCCGACAGGTGAGACCAACGACTCCCTGCTGATATAGTGCTGTGCTAATGATCGCTTTCCTAGGTTATGTATCCGACAGGTGAGACCAACGACTCCCTGCTGATATAGTGCTGTGCTGATGATCGCTTTCCTAGGTTATGTATCCGACAGGTGAGACCAACGACTCCCTGCTGATATAGTGCTGTGCTGATGATCGCTTTCCTAGGTTATGTATCCGACAGGTGAGACCAACGACTCCCTGCTGATATAGTGCTGTGCTGATGATCGCTTTCCTAGGTTATGTATCCGACAGGTGAGACCAACGACTCCCTGCTGATATAGTGCTGTGCTAATGATCGCTTTCCTAGGTTATGTATGTGACAGGTGAGGCCAACGACTCCCTGCTGATATAGTGCTGTGCTGATGATCGCTTTCCTAGGTTATGTATCCGACAGGTGACACCAACGACTCCCTGCTGATATAGTGCTGTGCTGATGATCGCTTTCCTAGGTTATGCATCCGACAGGTGACACCAACGACTCCCTGCTGATATAGTGCTGTGCTGATGATCGCTTTCCTAGGTTATGTATCTGACAGGTGAGGCCAACGACTCCCTGCTGATATAGTGCTGTGCTGATGATCGCTTTCCTAGGTTATGTATCTGACAGGTGAGGCCAACGACTCCCTGCTGATATAGTGCTGTGCTGATGATCGCTTTCCTAGGTTATGTATCTGACAGGTGAGGCCAACGACTCCCTGCTGATATAGTGCTGTGCTGATGATCGCTTTCCTAGGTTATGTATCCGACAGGTGAGACCAACGACTTCCTGCTGATATAGTGCTGTGCTGATGATCGCTTTCCTAGGTTATGTATCTGACAGGTGAGGCCAACGACTCCCTGCTGATATAGTGCTGTGCTGATGATCGCTTTCCTAGGTTATGTATCCGACAGGTGAGGCCAACGACTCCCTGCTGATATAGTGCTGTGCTGATGATCGCTTTCCTAGGTTATGTATCTGACAGGTGAGACCAACGACTCCCTGCTGATATAGTGCTGTGCTGATGATCGCTTTCCTAGGTTATGTATGTGACAGGTGAGGCCAACGACTCCCTGCCGATATAGTGCTGTGCTGATGATCACTTTCCTAGGTTATGTATCCGACAGGTGAGACCAACGACTCCCTGCTGATATAGTGCTGTGCTGATGATCGCTTTCCTAGGTTATGTATCTGACAGGTGAGGCCAACGACTCCCTGCTGATATAGTGCTGTGCTGATGATCGCTTTCCTAGGTTATGTATCTGACAGGTGAGGCCAACGACTCCCTGCTGATATAGTGCTGTGCTGATGATCGCTTTCCTAGGTTATGTATCTGACAGGTGAGGCCAACGACTCCCTGCTGATATAGTGCTGTGCTGATGATCGCTTTCCTAGGTTATGTATGTGACAGGTGAGACCGACTCCCTGCTGATATAGTGCTGTGCTGATGATCGCTTTCCTAGGTTATGTATGTGACAGGTGAGGCCAACGACTCCCTGCCGATATAGTGCTGTGCTGATGATCGCTTTCCTAGGTTATGTATCTGACAGGTGAGGCCAACGACTCCCTGCTGATATAGTGCTGTGCTGATGATCGCTTTCCTAGGTTATGTATCCGACAGGTGAGACCAACGACTCCCTGCTGATATAGTGCTGTGCTGATGATCGCTTTCCTAGGTTATGTATCTGACAGGTGAGGCCAACGACTCCCTGCTGATATAGTGCTGTGCTGATGATCGCTTTCCTAGGTTATGTATCTGACAGGTGAGGCCAACGACTCCCTGCTGATATAGTGCTGTGCTGATGATCGCTTTCCTAGGTTATGTATCCGACAGGTGAGGCCAACGACTCCCTGCTGATATAGTGCTGTGCTGATGATCGCTTTCCTAGGTTATGTATCTGACAGGTGAGGCCAACGACTCCCTGCTGATATAGTGCTGTGCTGATGATCGCTTTCCTAGGTTATGTATGTGACAGGTGAGGCCAACGACTCCCTGCTGATATAGTGCTGTGCTGATGATCGCTTTCCTAGGTTATGTATCCGACAGGTGAGGCCAACGACTCCCTGCTGATATAGTGCTGTGCTGATGATCGCTTTCCTAGGTTATGTATCTGACAGGTGAGGCCAACGACTCCCTGCTGATATAGTGCTGTGCTGATGATCGCTTTCCTAGGTTATGTATGTGACAGGTGAGGCCAACGACTCCCTGCTGATATAGTGCTGTGCTGATGATCGCTTTCCTAGGTTATGTATCCGACAGGTGAGACCAACGACTCCCTGCTGATATAGTGCTGTGCTGATGATCGCTTTCCTAGGTTATGTATCCGATAGGTGAGACCAACGACTCCCTGCTGATATAGTGCTGTGCTGATGATCGCTTTCCTAGGTTATGTATGTGACAGGTGAGGCCAACGACTCCCTGCTTATATAGTGCTGTGCTGATGATCGCTTTCCTAGGTTATGTATCCGACAGGTGAGACCAACGACTTCCTGCTGATATAGTGCTGTGCTGATGATCGCTTTCCTAGGTTATGTATCTGACAGGTGAGACCAACGACTCCCTGCTGATATAGTGCTGTGCTGATGATCGCTTTCCTAGGTTATGTATCCGACAGGTGAGACCAACGACTCCCTGCTGATATAGTGCTGTGCTGATGATCGCTTTCCTAGGTTATGTATCCGACAGGTGAGACCAACGACTCCCTGCTGATATAGTGCTGTGCTGATGATCGCTTTCCTAGGTTATGTATGTGACAGGTGAGGCCAACGACTCCCTGCTTATATAGTGCTGTGCTGATGATCGCTTTCCTAGGTTATGTATCCGACAGGTGAGACCAACGACTTCCTGCTGATATAGTGCTGTGCTGATGATCGCTTTCCTAGGTTATGTATCCGACAGGTGAGACCAACGACTCCCTGCTGATATAGTGCTGTGCTGATGATCACTTTCCTAGGTTATGTATCTGACAGGTGAGACCAACGACTCCCTGCTGATATAGTGCTGTGCTGATGATCGCTTTCCTAGGTTATGTATGTGACAGGTGAGGCCAACGACTCCCTGCTTATATAGTGCTGTGCTGATGATCGCTTTCCTAGGTTATATATCTGACAGGTGAGGCCAACGACTCCCTGCTGATATAGTGCTGTGCTGATGATCGCTTTCCTAGGTTATGTATGTGACAGGTGAGGCCAACGACTCCCTGCTTATATAGTGCTGTGCTGATGATCGCTTTCCTAGGTTATGTATGTGACAGGTGAGACCAACGACTCCCTGCTGATATAGTGCTGTGCTGATGATCGCTTTCCTAGGTTATGTATCCGACAGGTGAGGCCAACGACTTCCTGCTGATATAGTGCTGTGCTGATGATCGCTTTCCTAGGTTATGTATCCGACAGGTGAGACCAACGACTTCCTGCTGATATAGTGCTGTGCTGATGATCGCTTTCCTAGGTTATGTATCTGACAGGTGAGGCCAACGACTCCCTGCTGATATAGTGCTGTGCTGATGATCGCTTTCCTAGGTTATGTATGTGACAGGTGAGACCAACGACTCCCTGCTGATATAGTGCTGTGCTGATGATCGCTTTCATAGGTTATGTATCCGATAGGTGAGGCCAACGACTCCCTGCTGATATAGTGCTGTGCTGATGATCGCTTTTCTAGGTTATGTATCCGACAGGTGAGGCCAACGACTCCCTGCTGATATAGTGCTGTGCTGATGATCGCTTTCCTAGGTTATGTATCCGACAGGTGAGACCAACGACTCCCTGCTGATATAGTGCTGTGCTGATGATCGCTTTCCTAGGTTATGTATCTGACAGGTGAGGCCAACGACTCCCTGCTGATATAGTGCTGTGCTGATGATCGCTTTCCTAGGTTATGTATGTGACAGGTGAGGCCAACGACTCCCTGCTGATATAGTGCTGTGCTGATGATCGCTTTCCTAGGTTATGTATCCGACAGGTGAGACCAACGACTCCCTGCTGATATAGTGCTGTGCTGATGATCGCTTTCCTAGGTTATGTATCTGACAGGTGAGGCCAACGACTCCCTGCTGATATAGTGCTGTGCTGATGATCGCTTTCCTAGGTTATGTATCTGACAGGTGAGGCCAACGACTCCCTGCTGATATGTACATTAAGCACTCAGCTGTCGGGTGGTTCTGTGTCAATCAGAGTCAGCTGGATTATTATTACAGAGATGTGCAATTCGCCAATCTATAGAGCCACTAAAATATCAGTGCCAGGAATCGGTCACATGGTGGCGATTCTCTGAATGTACTCATTTTCCAGATGGGAGACGTCCTTTTCTTTCCTTCTGGTGCCTGCCTAGATATTGCAGCAACTGGGGGGTGCTATAAAAATTATAGATGAAAAATTAGGTCTGAAGCTAAATTTTTTTGTATCTGATATTTAATGTCTTTACTCCCACTGTGCCTTAAAGGGATATGAAACCCCAAAAAACTATTTTATTATTCAGACAGCATACAATTTTGCAAAAGTTTCCACTTATTTATATTATCAAATGTGCTGCTTTCCCATGTTATTCCTTGTTGAAGAGATACCTAGGTAGGTTTCTAGAGCATTACCTGGTAGACAGTAGTGCTGCCATCTAGTGTCCTTGCAAACTGATTACATGCTGTATATTGCTCCATACACTTGCACTGAGCTTGTTCCTGCTTTTAAACAAAAGATACCAAGAGAATGAACAACATTTGATAATAGAAGTAAATTAGAAAGTTGTTTAAAATTGAATGCTCTATCTGAATCAGGAAATGTTTCATGTCCCTTTAAATGAGAAATAGAATTCCTGGATTTGCAGAAAATTGTTGAATGTATTGTTATACGATATCAATGAAAATGATTTGTATGAAGAATTTTGTTGTGCCAAACTGTATTCAATTAAACATTTTTTTTATTTCCAATGCAAAGTTTCTTGAATTCTTAGGGGTCAAGCTCGTATGGAGCTTGATGCCCCTGAAGGCTCGCTGGAAACAGAAGTTATGAAGCGGCGGTCTAACCTGTCCGCCTGCACTGAGGAGGCAAACAGAAATCAACCCGATGGGATACGATCAGGCTGATTGACACCCCCTGCTAGCGGATGATTGGCTGCGAATCTGCAGGGGGCGGTATTACACCAGCAGTTCACAAGAACTGCTGGTGCAATGATAAATGCCGACAGAGTATGCTGGCAGATGATTCGATATAGTCCACACCATGATAAATCTACCCCTTAGTCTCACTTATTTTCTTCAACAAATGTTGTCAATGGCAACCCTAACTAAATGTGTTGTGTAAACTCAGTAAAATATCAATAATATTTTTAGACTGTTCAATAGTGTCAAAAGATACATTCTTCTTGAAAATGTCAAATGTACTGAGCATTCCTCAAAAACAAAACCCGAATGGTGCAAAGTTCTATTATAGCAATACTAAATATTGATGATAGTGTGCTCACATTCTCTGGAGATAAAGATAGCAGGGTCTGTTTATTGGCATGCAGCAGGTTCTCCTCCGATCTTGAGATATATTTCCCTTGACACAACACAAACTGGTATAGTGTAGTACTTTATGAAAACTACATTCTCTATTTAAATAATGAAAGTTTTTTTGGACTTGACTGTCCCTTTAATCATCATCTCATATTTGTTGTTCCATCTTTATGTGTTTCACACATCTTGGATGTAAATTGTCCTACATAATATGTACGATCGTCATATTTCTTTTAAATTACCCTAAACACAACCATATGAGTATGTTAACTATTTCCCGGTAAAAACCCTTGTTTTTGCAACACTCACAGATGGGTCCCATTAAGGTAAAGTTTACGGTATCCCCCTCTATATATACATATGCTAATGTATGTTGCTGGCCCTTATTTCTGTTTGTACAGAGAGGTCTCTATCCTGCTGAAACTACCTCTCTCTTCAATGAAGAGTTTAATAATTGATATATCACATAGATGATACAATTTAAAGGACCATTCTATGATTCTAGTCAAAAATGACATTCTCTAATCTGTTAACAGAATGCAATTTGAAGACTATCGACCCGCAAAGAGTTAAAACACATAGCAGAAATACTCGCACTTCTAGTGCTGCTGATTGGACCAGCACCATATTACACTCTGGACTAGCTGTGCTCTGGGGCGCGATCCGATATCGATCGCAGTTTGCGGCGCAAGCGAGGGAACCGGCGTCGCCCGCAGTTTCAGCTCGCAACTCGAGCCATCCCATATAGGTCGCCGTCAGATGCTAACGTGCCGTAAGTCTCACAAACCAGCGATGTCCAGAAATCTGCGTAAGTACAAATTTCTGGCGTCGCCAGTGACTTACGGCACGTTAGAAACTGCCGGCGCCTATAAAACCTGACTAAAGTTTAAAACACCCGCACTGTCTAACACGCCTCCCTAACATAGCCCGCACTGTCTAACACGCCTCCCTAACATAGCCCGCACTGTCTAACCCTCTATCCGCTATCCCCCCTCACTAGCCTAACAATAAAAAAGCTATTAACCCCTAAACCGACGCTCCTTTACCCCGCCGCAACCTAATAAAGTTATTAACCCCTAAACCGCCGCTCCCGTACCCCGCCGCCAGCTATATTATATCTATAACCCCCTAAAGTGAGCCCCTAACACCGCCGCCATCTATATTAAAATTATTAACCCCTAATGTAAGCCCCTTACACCGCCGCCATCTCTATTAAAATGATTAACCCCTAATTTAATCTACCTACCCCGCCGCCAGCTATATTATCTATATTAACCCTAAGTATATTATAGTTAATATAGGTATTACATTATATATATTAACTATATTAACCCTAATTATATTAGGGTTAATATAGTTAATATAGTTACTATAGTATTTATATTAACTATATTAACTCTATCTAACCCTAACTAAATTTATATTAAATCAATCTAATTCATTTATAAACTAAAATATTCCTATTTAAATCTAAATACTTACCTATAAAATAAACCCTAAGATAGCTACAATATAATTAATAATTACATTGTAGCTATGTTAGGGTTAATATTTATTTTACAGGTAAATTGTTAATTATTTTAACTAGGTATAATAGCTATTAAATAGTTATTAACTATTTAATATCTACCTAGTTAAAATAATTACCCAATTACCTGTAAAATAAATCCTAACCTAAGTTACAAATACACCTACACTATCAATAAATTTAATAAACTACAAACATCTATCTAAAAATACAATTAAATTAACTAAACTAAATTACAAAAAAAAAACAAACACTAAATTACAAAAAATAAAAAAAAGATTACAAGATATTTAAGCTAATTACACCTATTCTAAGCCCCCTAATAAAATAATAAACCCCCAAAATAAAAAAAATTCCCTGCCCTATTCTAAATTCAACAAATTTCAAAGCTCTTTACCTTACCAGCCCTTAAAAGGGCCTTTTGTGGGGCATGCCCCAAAGAATTCAGCTCTTTTGCATACAACAAATACAATACCCCCCCCATTACAACCCACCACCCACATACCCCTATTCTAAACCCACCCAAACCCCCCTTAAAAAAGCCTAACACTACCCCCCTGAAGATCTCCCTACCTTGTCTTCACCACACCGGGCCGAACTCCTGATCCGATCCGGGCGATGTCTTCCTCCAAGCGGCAAAGAAGAATTCTTCCTCCGGCGATGTCATCCTCCAAGCGGCAAAGAAGAATTCTTCCTCCGGCGACGTCTTCCTCCAAGCGGCAGCAAAGTCTTCATTCTTCCGGCGGCATCTTCAATCTTCTTTCTTCGCTCCGCCGCCGCGGAGCATCCATCCCGGCCGACTGCTGAACTTGGAATGAGGTACCTTTAAATGACGTCATCCAAGATGGCGTCCGCCGAATTCCGATTGGCTGATAGGATTCTATCAGCCAATCGGAATTAAGTTAAAAATATCTGATTGGCTGATTGAATCAGCCAATCAGATTCAAGTTCAATCCAATTGGCTGATCCAATCAGCCAATCAGATTGAGCTCGCATTCTATTGGCTGATCCAATCAGCCAATCAGATTGAGCTCGCATTCTATTGGCTGTTACGCCGTATATGTGATACCAAACCCGCGCAAATATTGGCGTCGCCGGCTTTTGCGGGCGACGATTTATATCGGATCGACCCCCTGATGTGTGTTTTTGTTTATATTATGTGTGTTTTTGTTTATATTATGTGTCTTTTTGTTTATATATATATATGTGTGTTTTTGTTTTTTGTTTATATTATGTGTGTTTTTGTTTATATTATGTGTCTTTTTGTTTATATATATATATGTGTGTTTTTGTTTTTTGTTTCTATTATGTGTGCTTTTGTTTATATATATATGTGTGTTTTTGTTTTTTGTTTATATATGTGTGTTTTTGTTTATATATATACGTGTGTTTTTGTTTATATTATGTGTGTTTTTGTTTATATTATGTGTGTTTTTGTTTATATTATGTGTCTTTTTGTTTATATATGTGTGTTTTTGTTTATATATATATGTGTGTTTTTGTTTTTTGTTTATATTATGTGTGTTTTTGTTTATATTATGTTTCTTTTTGTTTATATATGTGTGTTTTTTTATATATATATGTGTGTTTTTGTTTATATTATGTGTCTTTTTGTTTATATATGTGTGTTTTTGTTTATATTATGTGTGTTTTTGTTTATATTATGTGTGTTTTTGTTTATATATATACGTGTGTTTTTGTTTATATTATGTGTGTTTTTGTTTATATTATGTGTCTTTTTGTTTATATATGTGTGTTTTTGTTTATATTATGTGTCTTTTTGTTTATATATGTGTGTTTTTGTTTATATATATATATGTGTGTTTTTGTTTTTTGTTTATATTATGTGTGTTTTTGTTTATATTATGTTTCTTTTTGTTTATATATGTGTGTTTTTGTTTATATTATGTGTGTTTTTGTTTATATTATGTGTCTTTTTGTTTATATATGTGTGTTTTTGTTTATATATATATGTGTGTTTTTGTTTTTTGTTTATATTATGTGTGTTTTTGTTTATATTATGTTTCTTTTTGTTTATATATGTGTGTTTTTTTATATATATATGTGTGTTTTTGTTTATATTATGTGTGTTTTTGTTTATATTATGTGTCTTTTTGTTTATATTATGTGTGTTTTTGTTTATATTATGTGTGTTTTTGTTTATATTATGTGTCTTTTTGTTTATATATGTGTGTTTTTGTTTATATTATGTGTGTTTTTGTTTATATTATGTGTGTTTTTGTTTATATTATGTGTCTTTTTGTTTATATATGTGTGTTTTTGTTTATATTATGTGTGTTTTTGTTTATATTATGTGTGTTTTTGTTTATATTATGTGTCTTTTTGTTTATATATGTGTGTTTTTGTTTATATATATATGTGTGTTTTTGTTTTTTGTTTATATTATGTGTGTTTTTGTTTATATTATGTTTCTTTTTGTTTATATATGTGTGTTTTTTATATATATATGTGTGTTTTTGTTTATATTATGTGTGTTTTTGTTTATATTATGTGTGTTTTTGTTTATATATGTGTGTTTTTGTTTATATTATGTGTGGTTTTGTTTATATATGTGTGTTTTTGTTTATATTATGTTTGTTTTTGTTTATATATGTGTGTTTTTGTTTATATATATATATGTGTGTTTTTGTTTTTTGTTTATATTATGTGTGTTTTTGTTTATATTATGTTTCTTTTTGTTTATATATATACGTGTGTTTTTGTTTATATTATGTGTGTTTTTGTTTATATTATGTGTGTTTTTGTTTATATTATGTGTCTTTTTGTTTATATATATATGTGTGTTTTTGTTTTTTGTTTATATTATGTGTGTTTTTGTTTATATTATGTTTCTTTTTGTTTATATATGTGTGTTTTTGTTTATATATATATGTGTGTTTTTGTTTTTTGTTTATATTATGTGTGTTTTTGTTTATATTATGTGTGTTTTTGTTTATATTATGTGTCTTTTTGTTTATATATGTGTGTTTTTGTTTATATTATGTGTGTTTTTGTTTATATTATGTGTGTTTTTGTTTATATATATACGTGTGTTTTTGTTTATATTATGTGTGTTTTTGTTTATATTATGTGTCTTTTTGTTTATATATGTGTGTTTTTGTTTATATATATATGTGTGTTTTTGTTTATATTATGTGTGTTTTTGTTTATATTATGTGTCTTTTTGTTTATATATGTGTGTTTTTGTTTTTTGTTTATATTATGTGTGTTTTTGTTTATATTATGTGTGTTTTTGTTTATATTATGTGTCTTTTTGTTTATATATGTGTGTTTTTGTTTATATATATATGTGTGTTTTTGTTTTTTGTTTATATTATGTGTGTTTTTGTTTATATTATGTTTCTTTTTGTTTATATATGTGTGTTTTTTTATATATATATATGTGTGTTTTTGTTTATATTATGTGTGTTTTTGTTTATATTATGTGTCTTTTTGTTTATATATGTGTGTTTTTGTTTATATTATGTGTGTTTTTGTTTATATTATGTGTGTTTTTGTTTATATATATATACGTGTGTTTTTGTTTATATTATGTGTGTTTTTGTTTATATTATGTGTCTTTTTGTTTATATATGTGTGTTTTTGTTTATATTATGTGTGTTTTTGTTTATATTATGTGTGTTTTTGTTTATATTATGTGTCTTTTTGTTTATATATGTGTGTTTTTGTTTATATTATGTGTGTTTTTGTTTATATTATGTGTGTTTTTGTTTATATTATGTGTCTTTTTGTTTATATATGTGTGTTTTTGTTTATATATATATGTGTGTTTTTGTTTTTTGTTTATATTATGTGTGTTTTTGTTTATATTATGTTTCTTTTTGTTTATATATGTGTGTTTTTTTTATATATATATGTGTGTTTTTGTTTATATTATGTGTGTTTTTGTTTATATTATGTGTGTTTTTGTTTATATATGTGTGTTTTTGTTTATATTATGTGTGTTTTTGTTTATATTATGTGTCTTTTTGTTTATATATG
Source organism: Bombina bombina (assembly GCF_027579735.1). Classification (NCBI taxonomy): domain Eukaryota; kingdom Metazoa; phylum Chordata; class Amphibia; order Anura; family Bombinatoridae; genus Bombina; species Bombina bombina. The sequence continues at coordinate 354,238,204 of NC_069506.1, read as the reverse complement.
TGTGTTTTTGTTTATATATATATGTGTGTTTTTGTTTTTTGTTTATATTATGTGTGTTTTTGTTTATATTATGTTTCTTTTTGTTTATATATGTGTGGTTTTGTTTATATTATGTGTGTTTTTGTTTATATTATGTGTGTTTTTGTTTATATTATGTGTGTTTTTGTTTATATTATGTGTGTTTTTGTTTATATTATGTGTGTTTTTGTTTATATTATGTGTGTTTTTGTTTATATATGTGTGTTTTTGTTTATATTATGTGTGGTTTTGTTTATATATGTGTGTTTTTGTTTATATTATGTTTGTTTTTGTTTATATATGTGTGTTTTTGTTTATATATATATGTGTGTTTTTGTTTATATTATGTGTGTTTTTGTTTATATATATATGTGTGTTTTTGTTTTTTGTTTATATTATGTGTGTTTTTGTTTATATTATGTTTCTTTTTGTTTATATATGTGTGTTTTTGTTTATATATATATATGTGTTTTTGTTTATATTATGTGTGTTTTTGTTTATATTATGTGTGTTTTTGTTTATATTATGTGTGTTTTTGTTTATATTATGTGTGGTTTTGTTTATATATGTGTGTTTTTGTTTATATTAGAAACATAGAAACATAGATATTGATGGCAGATAAGAGCCATAGGCCCAGCAAGTCTGCCCGACCTTACCTAACAGTATAAACTTATCTAGTTCGTAGGATAGCCCTATGCTTGTCCCATGCATTTTTAAAGTCCCCCACAGTGTTTATTGCTACTACCTCTTGAGGAAGTTTATTCCATAAATCAATCACTCTTTCTGTAAAGAAGTGTTTCCTCAAATTACTCCTGAATCTACTAATATTATGTGTGTTTTTGTTTATACACCCTGTTCCAAAGTATTATGCAAATTCTATTTCAGTGTCACAAAGATTAAATATTTTTTTTTTTCAGTTTAACTCATGGATGGCATTGTGTCTCAGGGCTCTTTTAATCACTGAAAATAATCTCGGACACCTGTGATAATTAGATTGCCAGGTGAGCCCAATTAAAGGAAATCTACTAAAGGAGGGTGTTCCACATTATTAAGCAGAGCACCATTTTCAAGCAATATGGGAAAGAATAAAGATCTCTCTGCTGCCGAAAAGAGTGAAATAGTTCAATGCCTTGGACGAGGTATGAAAACATTAGATATTTCACGAAAACGTAAGCGTGATCATCGCACTATTAAGAGATTTATGACTGATTCAGAGCACAGAAAGGTTCGTGCAGATAAAGACACATTGAGGAAGATTTCTGCCAGATCCATGCATCGGATCAAGAGATCAGCTGCTAAAATACCATTACATAGCAGCAAACAGATATTTGAAGCTGCTGGTGCCTCTGGAGTCCCACGGACATCAAGGTGTAGAGTCCTCCAGAGTCTTGCAACTGTGCATAAACCTTCCATTTGGCCACCACTAACCAATGCTCACAAGCAGAAACGGCTGCATTGGGCAGAAAAATACATGAAGACTAATTTTCAAACAGTCCTGTTCACTGATGAGTGCCGTGTAACCCTGGATGATCCAGATGGATGGAGTAGTGGATAGTTGGTGGACGGCCACCCTGTTCCAACATGGCTACAACGTCAGCAAGGCGGTGGTGGAGTCATGTTTTGGGCCAGAATCATGGGAAGAGAGCTGGTCGGCCCCTTTAGGGTCCCCGGAGGTGTAAAAATGACGTCTGCAAAGTATGTGGAGTTCCTGACTGACCACTTCCTTCCCTGGTACAGAAGGAAGAACTATGCTTTCCGTAATAAAACCATCTTCATGTATGACAATGCACCATCTCATGCTGCAAAGAATACCTCTGCATCAATGGCTGCTATGGGGATAAAAGGAGAGAAAGTCATGGTGTGGCCTCCATCCTCCCCTGACCTCAATCCTATTCAGAACCTTTGGAGTATCCTCAAGCAAAAGATCTATGAGGGTGGGAGGCAGTTTACATCCAAACCGCAGCTCTGGGAGGCTATTCTGACATCTTGCAAACCAATTCAAGCAGAAACTGTCCAAAAACTCACAAGTTCAATGGATGCAAGACTTGTGAAGCTGCTATCGAATAAGGGGACCTATGTTAAAATGTAACGTGACCTGTTAAAATGTTTAATAAGTTAAAATGTTGTATAAAGTTTGATTGAAATAGCTTTTGATTTCAGTAAATATGCTGCAAAACACAACAAATGACAATTTTCAGTTCTTTACAACCTATAAAGTGTTTTGAAACTTACTGTGCGTAATAATTTGGAACAGTGCATTGTAAGTTTTTTTATATTGAAAAACAAATACTGTTATCATTAGGAGGTTTGTTCAATAAAATTTGAAATGTACTCTTAATAGCTGATAACATAAGAATTATGCTGACTGTTGTTTACATCAATTATTTAGGTAAATGAGAAAGATATCATTGGCATAATAATTAGGAACAGGGTGTAGATGCGTGTTTTCGCTGTGCTCTGAGTTTGTAGATTAGTAAAATTCACAAGGCACACAGTAAACTTTTTAGGATATGGAATAAAAATATTATGCACTGACTGATCCATATAGTATACAGTGAGCAGCACTAGATATAACAGTCCCATACACAGCCCAGCTATGGTAGCCCTATACACAGTGAGTGTGCACAGCTATGGCAACACTATACACAGTGAGTGTGCGCAGCTATGGCAACACTATACACAGTGAGTGTGCACAGCTATGGCAACACTATACACAGTGAGTGTGCGCAGCTATGGCAACACTATACACAGTGAGTGTGCACAGCTATGGCAACACTATACACAGTGAGTGTGCGCAGCTATGGCAGCCCTATACACAGTGAGCGTGCGCAGCTATGGCAGCCCTATACACAGTGAGCATGCACAGCTATGGCAGCCCTATACACAGTGAGCGTGCGCAGCTATGGCAGCCCTATACACAGACAGCGTGCGCAGCTATGGCAGCCCTATACACAGTGAGCGTGCGCAGCTATGGCAGCCCTATACACAGTGAGCATGCGCATCTATGGCAGCCCTATACACAGTGAGCGTGCGCAGCTATGGCAGCCCTATACACAGTGAGCGTGCGCAGCTATGGCAGCCCTATACACAGTGAGCGTGCACAGCTATGGCAGCCCTATACACAGTGAGCGTGCGCAGCTATGGCAGCCCTATACACAGTGAGCGTGCGCAGCTATGGCAGCCCTATACACAGTGAGCGTGCGCAGCTATGGCAGCCCTATACACAGTGAGCATGCGCATCTATGGCAGCCCTATACACAGTGAGCGTGCGCAGCTATGGCAGCCCTATACACAGTGAGCGTGCGCAGCTATGGCAGCCCTATACACAGTGAGCGTGCACAGCTATGGCAGCCCTATACACAGTGAGCGTGCGCAGCTATGGCAGCCCTATACACAGTGAGCGTGCGCAGCTATGGCAGCCCTATACACAGTGAGCGTGCGCAGCTATGGCAGCCCTATACACAGTGAACTTGCGCAGCTATGGCAACCCTATACACATTGAGCGTGCGCAGCTATGGCAGCTCTATACACAGTGAGCATACGCAGCTATGGCAGCCCTATACACAGTGAGCGTGCGCAGCTATGGCAGCCCTATAAACAGTGAGCGTGCGAAGCTATGGCAGCCCTATACACAGTGAGCGTGCGCAGCTATGGCAGCCCTATACACAGTGAGCGTGCGCAGCCATGGCAGCCCTATACACAGTAAGCGTGCGCAGCTATGGCAGCCCTATACACAGTGAGCATGCGCAGCTATGGCAGCCCTATACACAGTGAGCATGCGCAGCTATGGCAGCCCTATACACAGTGAGCATGCGCAGCTATGGCAACCCTATACACAGTGAGCATACGCAGCTATGGCAGCCCTATACACAGTGAGCATGCGCAGCTATGGCAGTCCTATACACAGTGAGCGTCCACAGCTATGGCAGCCCTATACACAGTGAACATGCGCAGCTATGGCAGCCCTATACACAGTGAGCGTGCACAGCTATGGCAGCCCTATACACAGTGAACATGCGCAGCTATGGCAGCCCTATACACAGTGAGCGTGCACAGCTATGGCAGCCCTATACACAGTGAGCATACGCAGCTATGGCAGCCCTATACACAGTGAGCATGCGCAGCTATGGCAGCCCTATACACAGTGAGCGTGCGCAGCTATGGCAGCCCTATAAACAGTGAGCGTGCGAAGCTATGGCAGCCCTATACACAGTGAGCGTGCGCAGCTATGGCAGCCCTATACACAGTGAGCGTGCAAAGCTATGGCAGACATATACACAGTGAGCGTGCGTAGCTATGGCAGCCCTATACACAGTGAGCGTGCGCAGCCATGGCAGCCCTATACACAGTAAGCGTGCGCAGCTATGGCAGCCCTATACACAGTGAGCGTGCGCAGCTATGGCAGCCCTATAAACAGTGAGCGTGCAAAGCTATGGCAGACATATACACAGTGAGCGTGCGCAGCTATGGCAGCCCTATACACAGTGAGCGTGCGCAGCCATGGCAGCCCTATACACAGTAAGCGTGCACAGCTATGGCAGCCCTATACACAGTGAGCATGCGCAGCTATGGCAGCCCTATACACAGTGAGCATGCGCAGCTATGGCAGCCCTATACACAGTGAGCATGCGCAGCTATGGCAACCCTATACACAGTGAGCATACGCAGCTATGGCAGCCCTATACACAGTGAGCATGCGCAGCTATGGCAGCCCTATACACAGTGAGCATGCACAGCTATGGCAGTCCTATACACAGTGAGCGTCCACAGCTATGGCAGCCCTATACACAGTGAGCATGCGCAGCTATGGCAGCCCTATACACAGTGAGCGTGCACAGCTATGGCAGCCCTATACACAGTGAGCATACGCAGCTATGGCAGCCCTATACACAGTGAGCATGCGCAGCTATGGCAGCCCTATACACAGTGAGCGTGCGCAGCTATGGCAGCCCTATAAACAGTGAGCGTGCGAAGCTATGGCAGCCCTATACACAGTGAGCGTGCGCAGTTATGGCAGCCCTATACACAGTGAGCATGCGCAGCTATGGCAGCCCTATACACAGTGAACATGCACAGCTATGGCAGCCCTATACACAGTGAGCATGCGCAGCTATGGCAACCCTATACACAGTGAGAATGCGCAGCTATGGCAGCCCTATACACAGTGAGCGTGCGCAGCTATGGCAGCCCTATACACAGTGAGCATGCGCAGCTATCGCAGTCCAGTAGCTTTCCTATACTTCCTATACACAGTGAGGGTGCGCAGCTATGGCAGCCCTATACACAGTAAGCGTGCGCAGCAATGGCAACCCTATACACAGTGAGCGTGCGCAGCGATGGCAACCCTATACACAGTGAGCGTGCGCAGCGATGGCAGCCCTATACACAGTGAGCTTGCGCAGCTATGGCAGCCCTATACACAGTGAGCGTGCACAGCTATGGCAGCCCTATAAACAGTGAGTGTGCACAGCTATGGCAGCCCTATACACAGTGAGCATGCACAGCTATGGCAGCCCTATACACAGTGAGCATGCACAGCTATCGCAGTCCAGTAGCTTTCCTATACACAGTGAGCGTGCGCAGCTATGGCAACCCTATACACAGTGAGCATGCACAGCTATGGCAGCCCTATACACAGTGAGCATGCACAGCTATGGCAGCCCTATACACAGTGAGCACGCGCAGCTATGGCAACCCTATACACAGTGAGCATGCACAGCTATGGCAGCCCTATACACAGTGAGCGTGCGCAGCTATGGCCGCCCTATACACAGTGAGCGTGCGCAGCTATGGCAGCCCTATACACAGTGAGTATGAACAGCTATCGCAGTCCCGTAGCTTTCCTATACACAGTGAGCGTGCGCAGCTATGGCAGCCCTATACACAATGAGCATGCGCAGCTATCGTAGTCCCGTAGCTTTCCTATACACAATGAGCGTGCGCAGCTATGGCAGCCCTATACACAGTGAGCATGCGCAGCTATCGCAGTCCCGTAGCTTTCCTATACACAGTGAGCGTGCGCAGCTATGGCAGCCCTATACACAGTGAGCATGCGCAGCTATGGCAGCCCTATACACAGTGAGCATGCGCAGCTATTGCAGTCCCGTAGCTTTCCTATACACAGTGAGCGTGCGCAGCTATGGCAGCCCCATACACAGTGAGCATGCGCAGCTATCGCAGTCCCGTAGCTTTCCTATACACAGTGAGCATGCGCAGCTATGGCAGCCCTATACACAGTGAGCATGCGCAGCTATGGCAGCCCTATAAACAGTGAGCATGCGCAGCTATCGCAGTCCCATAGCTTTCCTATACACAGTGAGCGTGTGAAGCTATCGCAGTCCGTAGCTTTCCTATACACAGTGAGCGTGCGCAGCTATGGCAGCCCTATACACAGTGAGCATGCGCAGCTATCACAGTCTCATAGCTTTCCTATACACAGTGAGCATGCGCAGCTATGGCAGCCCTATACACAGTGAGCATGCGCAGCTATGGCAGCCCTATACACAGTAAGCATGCGCAGCTATGGCAGCCCTATACACAGTGAGCATGCGCAGCTATGGCAACCCTATACACAGTGAGCATGCACAGCTATTGCAGTCCAGTAGCTTTCCTATACACAGTGAGCGTGCGCAGCTATGGCAGCCCTATACACAGTGAGCGTGCGCAGCAATGGCAGCCCTATACACAGTGAGCGTGCGCAGCGATGGTAGCCCTATACACAGTTAGCGTGCGCAGCGATGGTAGCCCTATACACAGTGAGCGTGGGCAGCTATGGCAGCCCTATACACAGTGAGCGTGCACAGCGATGGCAGCCCTATACACAGTGAGCATGCGCAGCTATGGCAGCCCTATACACAGTGAGCATGCGCAGTTATGGCAGCCCTATACACAGTGAGCATGCGCAGCTATCGCAGTCCAGTAGCTTTCCTATACACAGTGAGCGTGCGCAGCTATGGCAGCCCTATACACAGTGAGCATGCGCAGCTATGGCAGCCCTATACACAGTGAGCGTGCACAGCTATGGCAGCCCTATACACAGTGAGCATGCGCAGCTATTGCAGTCCCGTAGCTTTCCTATGCAAAGTGAGCGTGCACAGCTATGGCAGCCCTATACACAGTGAGCATGCACAGCTATCGCAGTCCCGTAGCTTTCCTATACACAGTGAGCATGCGCAGCTATGGCAGCCCTATACACAGTGAGCATGCGCAGCTATCGCACTCCCGTAGCTTTCCTATACACAGTGAGCATGCACAGCTATGGCAGCCCTATACACAGTGAGCATGCGCAGCTATGGCAGCCCTATACACAGTGAGCATGTGCAGCTATCGCAGTCCCGTAGCTTTCCTATACACAGTGAGCGTACGCAGCTATCGCAGTCCCGTAGCTTTCCTATACACAGTGAGCGTGCGCAGCTATTGCAGCCCTATACTCAGAGAGCATGTGCAGCTATGGCAGCCCTATACACAGTGAGCATGCGCAGCTATCGCAGTCCAGTAGGTTTCCTATACACAGTGAGCGTGCACAGCTATGGCAGCCCTATACACAGTGAGATAGCGCAGCTATGGCAGCCATATACACAGTGAGCATGCACATCTATCACAGTCCAGTAGGTTTCCTATACACAGTGAGCTTGCACAGCTATGGCAGCCCTATACACAGTGAGCATGCGCAGCTATGGCAGCCCTATACACAGTGAGCATGCGCAGCTATCGCAGTCCAGTAGCTTTCCTATACACAGTGAGCGTGCGCAGCTATGGCAGCCCTATACTCAGTGAGCATGCACAGCTATGGCAGCCCTATACACAGTGAGCATGCGCAGCTATCGCAGTCCAGTAGCTTTCATATACACAGTGAGCATGCACAGCTATGGCAGCCCTATACACAGTGAGCATGCGCAGCTATCGCAGTCCAGTAGCTTTCCAATACACAGTGATCGTGCACAGCTATGGCAGCTATCGCAGTCCAGTAGCTTTCCTATACACAGTGAGCGTGCACAGCTATGGCAGCCCTATACACAGTGAGCATGCGCAGCTATGGCAACTCTTTACACAGTGAGCATGCGCAGCTATGGCAGCCCAATACACAGTGAGCGTGCGCAGCTATGGCAGTCCTATACACAGTGAGCATGCGCAGCTATGGCAGCCCTATACACAGTGAGCATGCACAGCTATCGCAGTCCAGTAGCTTTCCTATACACAGTGACGTGCACAGCTATGGCAGCCTTATACACAGTGAGCATGCTCAGCTGTGGCAGCCCTATACACAGTGAGCATGCGCAGCTATGGCAGCCCTATACACAGTGAGCATGCGCAGCTATCGCAGTCCAGTAGCTTTCCTATACACAGTGAGCGTGCACAGCTATGGCAGCCCTATACACAGTGAGCATGCGCAGCTATGGCAGCCCTATACACAGTGAGCATGCGCAGCCATCGCAGTCCAGTAGGTTTACTATACACAGTGAGCGTGCGCAACTATGGCAGCACTATACACAGTGAGCATGCGCAGCTTTCGCAGTCCAGTAGCTTTCCTATACACAGTGAGCGTGCACAGCTATGGCAGCCCTATACACAGTGAGCATGCGCAGCTATCGCAGTCCAGTAGCTTTCCTATAAACAGTGAGCGTGCACAGCTATGGCAGCCCTATACACAGTGAGCATGCGCAGCTATGGCAGCCCTATACACAGTGAGCATGCGCAGCTATGGCAGCCCTATACACAGTGAGCATGCGCAGCTATCACAGTCCCGTAGCTTTCCTATACACAGTGAGCATGCGCAGCTATCGCAGTCCCTTAGCTTTCCTATACACAGGGATTATGCGCAGCTATCGCAGTCCCGTAGCTTTCCTATACACAGTGAGCATGCGCAGCTATCGCAGTCCCTTAGCTTTCCAATACACAATTATTATGCACAGCTATCGCAGTCCCATAGCTTTCCTATACACAGTGAACGTGCGCAGCTATGGCAGCCCTATACACAGTGAGCATGTGCAGCTATCGCAGTCCAGTAGCTTTCCTATACACAGTGAGCATGCGCAGCTATCGCAGTCCCGTAGCTTTCCTATACACAGTGAGCATGCGCAGCTATCGCAGTCCCTTAGCTTTCCTATACACAGTGAGCATGCGCAGCTATCGCAGTCCCGTAGCTTTCCTATACACAGTGAGCATGCGCAGCTATCGCAGTCCCGTAGCTTTCCTATACACAGTGAGCATGTGCAGCTATCGCAGTCCCGTAGCTTTCCTATACACAGTGAGCATGCGCAGCTATCGCAGTCCCTTAGCTTTCCTATACACAGTGAGCATGCGCAGCTATCGCAGTCCCGTAGCTTTCCTATACACAGTGAGCGTGCGCAGCTATGGCAGTCCTATACACAGTGAGCATGCGCAGCTATCGCAGTCCTATACACAGTGAGCATGTGCAGCTATGGCAACCCTTTACACAGAGAGCATGCTCAGCTATGGCAGCCCTATACACAGTGAGCGTGCGCAGCTATGGC